>NW_006921599.1:1187771-1190373 GCF_000298275.1 Orycteropus afer afer
TATTAATGGGTCTTCCTTGTAGGCATATGGATATTATCCTATCACTGACAGCATTGTACTTCAGGACAGATCTTGAAACATCCTTTGTGGTGATGAATGCCATGCCATTCCTCTTCAAGCTGTCATTCCCAACATAGTAGATCACATGGTTTTTGATTCAAAATGGGCAAAACGAGTCTATTTCAGCTCACTAATGCCTAGGATATCAAGCTTTATGCATTCCATTTCATTTTTGACAGCTTCCAATTTTCCTAGAGTCACACTTCGTACATTCCATGTTCTGATTATTAGTGGATGTTTACAGCTGTTTCTCCACAATTTGAGTGGTGCCATGTCAGCAACGGAGGTCTCAAAAGCTTTACCTTACTCATATGACTAAGGCTGGTTTTCCTCTGATGATGCAGCTCTTTCCCAGTCCTCTTTTGAGAGCCTTCTAACCTAAGTGACTCATCCTTCTCCTCTGTATTAGACAATATTTCTGGACTATTCATAAAGTTGCACAGTAATAGAACAGACAGTGTTTCTCTGCTATTCATAAGTTTTTCCCTGGCCCATTCTTTGAGAAGTGGATGGCCTCTTCCTTCTTCCTAGTCTGTCTCAGTCTGCCAGCCAGGCTGATACCTGTGCACCATGTGCACCCCGCTGGGCTTGAAACACCAGTGGCATAGCCTCAAGACTCACAGCTACATGTCACCGGAGTAGGACAAACTGACAGACAAGTTTGTCTTCCTTAGCTGTTGGAAACCTCTCCAACCTCTCCTTTATAAGCCCTAGCACATCCCTTGTTTGGGGAGACAAAGGTTAGTGTTGTTTGGTCCCTCGTTCTCTCCACTCGAGAGCTACTTTTTCTTAATAAAGCTTTGTTTGTGTGGAAATTTTTAGCCTTTCCTGGTCATCATTGATCAGTCAGAAGGCAAGAGCCTGAGGGGGTTAACCACTGATGAGGAAAGGCCCCTGGCAACAAAATTGTATAACCTGGCCACAAATTATACCAATATGCCATATAAGGAAAATAACTTATAAGTAACATTGACTTTTTGCCCAATGTTCCTTTCTTGTTCTTAAACAACTTTACCTGTATTAACTCGTCTCTTCCATTTGTGCTTTGGAACTCTTGTCTGCCTTTTAGATCAGACATTTCCCAATTGTCAATAAAGCCAATGAGTTTAAATAAAAATTAATGATGCGTTGAAATTTTTCTTTTTCACATTGTATACAATGGAAATAGTTCAGTTATAAAAGGACAAATACTATATCATTTCATTTATATGGAAAGAGCATACACATAGAAACTAAAGATTATTAAATGATTCCAATGATAAGAGGGAATAGGAAAGGATGAGTTTATTTTGGGGGAGGGGATTGGGTTTATATTAGGGTGGTGGAATATTTTGGAAAAGGATAGTGATAGTGGTGGCAAAACATGAAAATTGTAATCAATGTCATTGAATTTTAAGTGTGAAAATTTTTGTGCTGGCAGAAAATAAAATGACGTAAGAATAAGGACTGCCACATTTCTTGTTGCTTCTAAAAGTTTAGTACCTCAAATCCCACTATTTTCCTTGGCTAAATACAGAATACTGGAAACCAATATTGTTACTTTTTAAATCAACTTTGTTGAAGTATAATTTACATATACTAAAATGCATACTTGTTAAGTGTATAATCTGATAAATTTTGACAAATGTATGCACCTGTGTGACTTCCACCACCAGTAAATAGAAAACAATTGCATCGTTCCAGAAAATTCCCTTATATCCTTTCAGTCAATCCCTCCCAAATACCCCTGTGCACACAGACACACACACCCCTTCATACATACATTAGCAGTCACTGATCTGATATATATTACTATAGATTCAACTTATGTTTTAAAATTTAATAGATAGAGAACAATGTAGCATTTACACCCTCTTATCTGGATTCCTTTACTCAGAATAGCATTTTTAGATTCATCCATGTTATTGCATATCTTGGAAGTACATTCACTTTTTACTGCTGAGTAGTATTTCATTTTATGAAATCTTCAGAATTTGCTTATCAATGATCTGTTTATGAATATTTGGGTATATCAAAATTTTTACTGTAATGAGTATAGATCCTGTGTATAGTCACATTCAAGTCTTTTTGAAGACATTATCTATATCTATATCTATATCTATATCTATATCTATATCTATATCTGCATCTGCATCTACTCTCATTTCCCTTGGGTAAATATGTAGAAGCGTGTAGGACAAAGAATTAAGTTTGCCTTTTTGTATCTAGTTCCTGAAAACAACCTGAACAATTAAGGCATAATATTTCCAATGACTAACTTATTGGTCTTGCAAAATTCTATCATACATTCTCTTGCATCATTTCTATCACCAAAGTCATATTTTCTAACTATCAATCCCTTTTCATTTCCAGTTTTTGCATATTCCATCATGATTCATGTTTCATCAATTTTAGACTGCATAAGTTGGTAAAAATCTTCACTGTCTTCATCTTTGGGATTAGTATTTGGTGCATAAATTTGAATAATAGTCATGTTAAGTGGTTTTCCTTCTGTTGTTGTTGTTGTTGTTATGTGCCGTCGAGTCGGCCCTGACTCATAGCG
>NW_006921599.1:1190473-1192086 GCF_000298275.1 Orycteropus afer afer
TTTTCTTTTGGGGTCTATCCTGTTTGGGGTTCATTGGACTTCCTGAATGGATATATCCTCATCTTTCATCATATCAGGGAAGTTCTCTTCCAGCAAATCTTGGACAATTTTTTCAATGGTTTTGTTTTTCTCTTCCTGTTCTAGAATTCCAATGACACATAATTCTATTGAATTCCTTATCAGAGAGTTCCAATGTTGCTTCTTCCTCAGGGATATGTTCTGGGTCTGTATCCTTCTCCCTTGTTTCTACCACTTTGTCCTGCTTCTTTGTGTAGACTGTGATTATCTGTTGTCTCCGAGGCATCATGGCTTTGTTGTATTTAGTTCTCTGTTAACTGTTTGTGAAGACAAGCCAAGGGTGATTCAGGCTCTTCTTGGAGTTTTTGTTATCATTGGTCCATTGGTGGAGAAGGAGGTAATGGCTCTCACTCAGTAAGTGAAGCTGCAGGAGGTGTGGATGTAGTTGTGTCTTATGGGGACTGTTGTTGTCTCCCACTCAGTTAGACACAAATTACAATTGTATAACCATCAAAAAACTAAAATCTCATGGACAAAAATCACACCATGTAATCACACAAGAACAGTAACCAAAAAAAGAAAAAAAGAGAAAAAGAAGAAGGAAAAACAAGAAAACCTACAATGTCTTGGGATAGGGCACTAAGAGAAAAAATGTAGAGAAGGAAAATAATGAAGGAAAAAAAATTGGAAAATGCAAAAAGAAAAACAAGAAATGGGGTTAACCATGAGAAAAAAGGGGGAGAAAAAAAAAAAACACTTAAAAAAAAAAAAATTCAACCAGGAACAGGGAAAAGAAAACATGATGAAAACTAGGACCTGGGAGGGAAAGATTAAGAATAATAGTAAAAAGGACAAAAGGTATTAATAATAATAGTTGTTTTAAAACAGACAAATGCAAGCAAACTAATCACCAGAAAACAGAAAGCGAGAAAGAAAAAAAAAAAAAAAACGGTGGAGGAAAAGGCAGAGCACCCAGTCTCTGTCTGAGCACACAGATTGGGATGGAGTTCCTGTGGGCCCAGAAGGTGGGTGGAGTGGCGGATGAGCACACCTCCGTTCACCAAGCTGATATGGGGTATAAGAGTAACAAGTGGAATGTGGTACCTTTTCAGTCTTGTAGGTCCAGAGTGTCCTTGGGGTTGCTTGAAAGCAGAACATGTTCTTAAGCCCCAGGAATCTGTGAGAGTGCTGTCTCTTTAAATATCCAAAATAGTCAAGCTACTTTTAAACCTTCAAAATGGTGGTGTCCTCCAGACTGGCAAAAGTCCACAGCTCAGCCCGCCTTTCTATTCACCTTCTCAGTTTATTCCCCAGCCAGCAGAGCAGTCCTCTGTGCAGTTTGTGGCCAGCAGAGCTGATTTTTAGGTTAATTCTTAGGTCCTACCACCACTCAGGAATCTCCAAGCTGTCTGTGCCATCAGGATCGCTCAGGGTCGCTGCCAGACCACAGCTCCCTATGTCTCCTTTTTTGGTATTTTCACACAAATTCTTCTGCTAGTTGGGGCTTAGTCCACTTCTATATCCTTCCCTTCAAGGCTCAGGGGTCCAAGATTATCTTCTGTGTCTGTGTTAATTGGTTTCCCTTTTCTTTGTTG
>NW_006921599.1:1192186-1195938 GCF_000298275.1 Orycteropus afer afer
TCCTTCCGAGGAGTGGCTGGTGGGTTTGAACCGCCAGCCTTCTGGTTAGCAGTCAAGTGCCTTAGGCACTATGCTACCAGAGCTCCTATAGCAAACTTAGGCACAACATAATGAAATATTGCCAGGTCCTGTGTCATCCTCAAAATCATTGCTATGTTTGAGCTCATTGTTGCAGCCTCTGTGTCATTCTATCTACTTGAGGATCTTCCTCTTTTTCACTGACCCATTTACTTTACCAAGCATCATATCTTCCTTCAGGGACTGGTTTCACCTGATAACACATCCAAAGTAAGTGAAACAAAGCCCCACTATTGACACAGCATTCTGGCTGTACTTCCAAGACAGATTTGTTCATTCTTCTGGCAGTCAATGATATATTCAATATTTCTCACCAACACCATAATTCAAAGGCATCAATTCCTCTTCAGTCTTCCTTATTTATTGTCAAGTTTCCACATGCATATGAGGTGATTTAAAATACTATTATTCCTCAAGGTGGTATCTTTGCTTTTTAACACTGGACATCAGATTGGCCAAATGTAGTATGTCATTTGATTTCTTAACCGCTGCTTCCATGGGCATTGATTGTGGATCCAAGTAAAGTGAAAACCTTGGTGACTTCAATCTTTTTTTCTATTTACTATGATGTTGTGTATTGGTTCTGTTATGAAGATTTCTGGTTTCTTTACACTGAAATGCAATCCATACTGAAGGCTGTAATCTATATTCATCAGTAAGTATTTCAAGCCCTCTTCATTTCAGCAAGCAGGGTTGTGTTATCTGCATACTGTGGGTTCTTAATAACTCTTCCTCTAATCCTGATGCCATGTTCTTCTTCATATAGTCCAGCTTCTCAGATTAGTATCTCAGCATACAAATTTATGTGATGAAAGGATGCAACCCTGAAGCACATCTTTCGTGATTGTAAACCACATAGTATCCCTTTGTTCTGTTCATATGACTGGTCTACATACAGGTATATATATCTTGGTCTATATACAGGTTCTACAGGAGCAAAATTAAGTGTTCTCTGTTTTTCATCTTGCAACATCATCCATAATTTGATATGATCCACATGGTTGAATGACTTTGTGCGGTATGTAAACCTGCTACCATCGAGTCCATTCTGATTCATAGTGACCCTCATTGGGTTTCCAAGGCTGAAAATCTTTAAGGAAGTAGATTGTCTCATCTTCCGCCCACAGAGCAGCTGAGGGGTTTGAACTGTAGCCCTACTTATTAGCAGCCAAATACCTTACCCACTACACCACCAGAGCTCCTTGTTGTATGGTATATAGAACACAGGTAAACATCTGTCTGGTATCCCCTACTTTCAGCCAAGATCCTTCTGACATCAGCAATGATATCCATTATTCCATGTCGTCTTCCAAATCTGGCTTGAACTTCTAGCAGTTCTCTATCTATGTGCTACTTCAATAATTTTTTATTTATCTTCAGCATAATTTTATTTATGTGTGATATTAGGATACTGTTTGATAAATACTACATTCTGTTGGATAACCTTTCTTTGGAATGGGCACACATATGGATGTTTTCCAGTCAGTTGACCAGGTAGTTGTCTCCTAAATTTCTTCAAATAGATGAGTGACTGCTTTCAGATTTTTATGTGTTTGTTGAAACATTTTGATTGAAATCCCATCAATTCCTGGAGCCTTGTTTTTCGCCATTGCCTTCAATGCAGTTTGGACTTCTTCCTTCTGTACCTTCAGCTCTTGATCACATTTTACCTCCTGAAATGGATGAATGTTGACCAATTATTTTTAGTAGAGTGATTCTGTGTATTCCTTTTATCTTTTTGTTTGTTTGTTTGTTTTTAACTTTTTATTGTGATTCGGATGAAATTTTACAGAGCAGATTCATTTTCCATTCAACAGTTCATATACATTTTGTTTCATGACACTAATTGCAATCTTCACAATGTAAAACCACTCTTCCCACTTCCTCCCCGTGGTTACCTTTTCCCTGCTTCCATCTTTCCTATGCATTCCCACCTACTGAGCCTTCTCCTTAAGCAAATGATGCCTTTCTGATCTCCCATTGTTGATTGTTCCAAGCAATGCACCTCCCTGGTTTAACTGTTCAGCCTATCTATTGTCTGACTGAGAGTTAAGCCTGGGAGTGAGTTAAATTCCAGGCTCAAAGGGTGACTAGAGGCCATAGTCAGGGGTTTTCCAGTATCCACCAGACTTGTAAGCCTGGTCTTTTTTTTTTTTTTTTTTTTTTTCGTTCCTCAGTTTTCTCCTGCTAAATCCAGAATCTCCAATTTTGATCTCTTTCCCAGTGGTTGACAGAGGCAGCCAGGCATCATCTAGTTCTTCTGGTCTCAGGGTCATGTAGGCTGAGGTTTGCATGGTCCACTAGTCCCTTGGACTAATTGTTTCTGTGCATCTTTCATTTCCTTCACTCTTCTTTGCTCCAGATGAGGAGAGGTCTTTTGCAGCAGATTTGCCCAGTGTAATATATTTTCTGCTTTCCTGACTGCTGCTTCCACAGGCATTGATAGTGGAGCCTAGTAAAATGAAATCCCTGACAACTTCAATCTTTCATCCATTTATCACTGATGTTGCTTATTTTTCCATTTGTGAGGAATTTTGTTTTATGTTGAGCCAAAATCCACATTAAAAGGTGTAGTCTTTGATTTTCATCAATAAGTGCTTCAGGTCATCCTCATTCTCAGCAAGCGACATAATATCATCTACATATCACAGGCTGTTAATGAATCTTCCTCCAATGCTGATGCCACGTTCTTCATATACTACAGTTTCTCAGATTATTTGCTCAGCATACAGATTAAATAAGTATGGGGAAAGGATACAACCTTGACACACACCTTTCCTGATTTTAAAACCATGCAGTATCCCCTTGTTCTATTCAAACAGACTCTTGGTCTATGTACAGGTTCCTCATGAGCATAATTAAGTACTCTGGAATTCTTATTCTTTATAATGTTATCTATAATTTTTGTGATCCACACCTTCCAATGACTTTGAATAGTCAATAAAACACAGCTAAACATCTTTCTGGTATTCTTTGCTTTCAGCTAAGATGCATCTGACATTAGCTTTGATATCCCCCATTCCATATCTTCTTCTGAATCCAGCTTGCATTTCTGAAAGTTCCTGTCAGTAAACTGCAACAACTGTTTTTGAATTATCTTCAGGAAAATTTTAAGTGTGTGTGGTATTAATAATAGAGTTTGATAATTTCTGCATTCTGTTGGATCACTTTTCTTTGGAATGGGCACAAATATGGTTCTCTTCCAGTCAGTGGGCTAGTCAGTGACTCTTCCACTCAGTGGGCTGTATTCCAAATTTATTGTTATAAACAGTGAACGTCTCCAGTGCAGCATCCATTTGTTGAAACACCTCAATGGGCATTCCATTAATTCTTGGAGTCTTGTTTTTTCACATTAAATATCAATATTTTCATAGTCTTGTTACTAAAAAACAAATTCACTGCCATCAAGTCGAACTTGACTTATAGCGAACCCTCCTTGGATTTCCAAGGTGGTATCACTACAAAAGTGGATTGCCCAACGTTCCTTCTGAGAAGTGGCCAGTAGGTTTGAACCATCAGCTTTCTGGTTACCAGTCAAATGCTTTAGGCACTATGCTACCAGTATAACCACACTACTTTTGTATTACATAGTTTGTAAAATATGTCTTTTTTTTTTTCTCTCTCTTGACTCTCAACTTATTTTTAATCTTTAAAATTATAAGGTATTCTTAGTA
>NW_006921599.1:1196038-1210306 GCF_000298275.1 Orycteropus afer afer
AGATTAAGTTGTGTCTAGCCAGAACCATTGTCTTTTCAGTAGCTTCTATGCATGTGAAAGCTCAACAATGAAGAAAGTAGAGTGCAGAAGAATTGATGTTTTTGAATTATGATATTTATGTAAAATATTGACTACACTGTGGACTGCCAGAAGAACAAACAAATCTCTCTTGAAAGAAGCACAGCTGGAATGCTTCTTTAAAACAAGAATAACCAGACTTCATCTCTTGTATGGTCATTTTATCAGAAGGGACCAGTTTCTGAAGAGAGATATCATGCTTCATAAAGTAGAGGATCAGTGAAAAAGTGGAAGACTCTCAATTAGATGGATTGACACAGTGAGAATGGTCTCAAGCATAGCAACAATTGTGCAGGACCCGGCTGTGTTTTATTCTGTGGTATATAGGATCACTATATGTTAGAACTGACTTGATGGCACCTAACGACAATTTGGAGGGAGCTCTGATGACATAGTGCCTAAAGCATTTGACTGGTAACCAGAAGGCTAGTGGTTCAAACCCAGCAGGCACTCTTCAGAAGGCAGACTGGGCAATCCACTTCCATAGAGATACTGCCTCAGAAACCCAAGGATGGGTTGCTATGAGTTGGAATCAACTCAATGGCAGTGAGTTTGGTTTGGGTTGATATGTAGATTATATCAGTTTCTTAGCCATAACTTTTCCATTGTTTTATGTAAAACAAAAATTATCTATTTGGAGTCAACATTGCAGAACTATACACGTTACATCTGACATTTTATACACCCCACTTTACACTTCCTAGTTTACAAATGTAATAATCTTGTAGCAGTAAAATTCCAGTTACCATCCCTCTATTTCTTTGGTTATTTTTACCACATCTTTTCACTCTCCGTGCTTTATAAACCCATCCCACAATGTTCTTATTTTCATTTAAATAATTGTATTTTAAGGACATTTTTATACAGAAGGTCTGCTAATGACAAATTCTCTCAACTTTCTTTATTTGAAAATGTCTTTATTTGACCTCTATTTTTTGGAGAATATTCTTGCTTGATGCAGAATTCTCAATCAATGTTTTTTTTTTTTTTTTTCCTCAGCTCTTTAAATATGTTTTTCCATAGTCTTCTGATCTTCATTGTTTCTTATAAAAAATAAGCCATATATTTTGTATCACTTTTCCCCTGTATATAACTTGTATGTGTGTTCTGCTTTTGTTTTTGTTTTTCCAGGCTTCTCTCAAAATTTTCACTATACCTTTGGTGTCCATCAGTTTGATATGATAACCACTCTTAAGAGTGGTTATCTTTGTGTTTATCCTTTTGGGTTTTACTGAAAATTTTAGACATACAAGTCAACTTTTTTAGAAAAAGTTAGAAAATGTTCAATCATAATAATTTTAGTATACATTTTCTTCCCTTTTATCACTCTCTTTTTCTTCTATGACTTATATTACACAAATCATGTGATATTACCCATGGGTCTCTCAGTGCCTCTTTTTTTTCTTCCATCTTGTTTCTTTTATGAACTTCAAATTTTAATTTTTCTTGTTGTGTCTTCAAGTTCACTGGTTCTTTTATCTGCGATCTTTAATTTGCTATTAAATCTATCTGGTAACATTTTTACACTGGTTATATTTTTAGTCTTTAACTTCAATTTGGTTATTTTTTATAGTTTTCTTTTTTTTCTGAGATAACCTAATTATCCACTCTTTAAGATCATATTTTCCTTTAATTGCTTGTAACTATTCTCCTCTAGCAGCCCTGATGATTGAGTCATTAAAGTGTTTGACTGTTGACCAAAAGTTGGTGGTTTGAACCCACCAACCACTTCATGGGAGAGACCTGCTTCCATTAAGATTTACAGCCTTGCAAACACTATGGAGTAGATCTACTCCATCCTGTAGGGTTGCTATGAATCAGAATCAACTCAATTGCAATGGTTTTGATTTTTAAATTATTTTCCTCTAAATGCTATAG
Organism: Orycteropus afer afer; assembly: GCF_000298275.1. NCBI lineage: Eukaryota > Metazoa > Chordata > Mammalia > Tubulidentata > Orycteropodidae > Orycteropus > Orycteropus afer. The sequence continues at coordinate 1,197,995 of NW_006921599.1, forward strand.
CACATTTATAATATTTAATGTCTTTACTTGCTAAATTTAATATCTGAATCATCTCAGGGTTGTTTTTATTAACCTTCTCCTTTTCTAAAGTTTATTTTTATTTTGCTATTTCTTTGCATGTCTAGTAATTATAAACTGTATCCTGAACATTCTGATAGCTTCCCGTGAGAGGCACTGATAATTTTTCTAGTAGGCAGCTCAATTTTGCTGAGCACATTTAACTTGTATACATTTAGCTTTATATTATATTACAGTGGCTCTATGAAAAGATGATTCCAAACAACTTTAACTTGTCAGTACCCAACCTAAAATCTCTTTTGTGTTGATCTTGTCAGGACTTATTCCTAAGCTTTCATAAGTCAGGTTTATACTAGGCCATTCTTTATGCCTAATACACAGGAGAACTGAGGGAAGATAGATATCACACCACATAAGATGTCCAAGTAACCAAGAAACAAAAGTTAAAAAGATACAAGCCCTTTCTCCAGAGCCAACAGAGAAAGAAAAGCTTAAGCTAGAGCCCACATCTTGAATTTTGACTTCTAGCCTCCTATACTGTGAAAAAAATAAAATTCCTGTTTGTTAACGTCACCCACTTGTGGTATTTCTATTAGAGCAACATTAGATAACTGACACTATAGTCTTGGGTCTCCTGATGGCAAATGCCTTAAAATAATGGCCTCATATATTATCTTGACTTTAAAGGGAAACTAATATGCTACCAGTTACTCTGTCATAGGTGGAATTAGAAAATTTTCATTTTACTTGAATAGTGGAAATATTCACAAGAATTTGTCATGGACTCTAACCCCCATGTTATGTGCTAGTAATACAAATTTAGGTTAATTATTTTGAAAGTCCACTTTATTTTATGCAAAAATTATTCAATTTAACTACAAGATTCTTTATATTAAAAAAAAAAATGGTGAAATGTTTACAAACAACATTATCCTGCAGATGCCTTTAAAATATGTCAGCTGGTATCACCAGAAAAAATAAATGGAACAATCATACTTTTAATAATGCATGAGGTGTGCAAGGAAAACACTTGTCAAAATCGTATGTTACAATATCCTATCTCTATATAAACACACATTTATAAAAGTGCGTTTTCCCTGTGTTGTGCTAATCTTCTTTACTTGGCATATTTTTAATTGTTTTTGCAAATGACCTTTGTAAAATTAATCAAGGATCTTACACTGTCCTTTGGAAAAATTTAAAGAATGCTGCTAATAATAACTTTTGTAAGAAAACAGCCAGAAAATACCAAAACAGAGAAAGCATTAATGCTTAAAAATTCAAAGCTTGAAAGTAGAACTAAATGAACAATGTTACATTTCTGTGAGTAATATTTTTGTGAATCTCTAAAAATCCATTCCCTTTTATTTTCTATACTGTTGTCTTTATTTCTTGAGATCAGACAGATCTCTGAAAATAATTTGCTAAGAAAAATACACTATAATTTTTCAAGAGCTCTAACAGTGAGAAACATCTCAAAGATCAATAAAATGTACAGGAAATCTATATAAAAATATAAATAAAAAGAACAGAGAAAATGTCTGCAATTAGACAGGATGGAAATCTAAAAAGAAATTAAATTTGGTTGTAATACATTTCCTATTCTTTTCTTTGAGAAAATTACTAGTGAAGTGAGTTTTTTTCCCCCCTGTAATTTAAATGTTAAGCTGCCAGATGTGTGTCTCATGCTTGAAGAGTCGAAGCTTTGCATTATTTAGCATATTAAGAATCACAGAATTTTAAAAAGGGCTCCTTTATTGCCTCGAGGTTCTAATTAAGTAAACCTTAGCCTGGTACATTTAAAACTTGCAATACAAGAGATTTTGGTCTTTTTTTTCCCTGTAGTCAAGTCACATCTATGCAATAAATATGGAAAATCTTTAAGATGATGTAATTTTTCTTTTGCTTGAGGAATTAAACCTATCTATTATTGTAAGAAGTTTTTAATAGAGGCCAGCAATCTAGAAGACATCTAAAGATTTAAAATACTTTTTAACAATTGCAAGTTGCTTTTCTTATTTATACCAGAGAATCTGTGTTTCATAAAAGTAGTTCTTACTATTAATCTTCCTCCCTCTTCCTTACTCTCCCCTCCTTCCACTCTGGACCCAATTGTTCTGTGACGAGACAAAGGCAGTTCTAAGAAGCAACAATGATCATAGTTCTTGTTATATATGACGTTTTTGTGCATCTTTGTGTGTGTGTGTTAAATATCTGAATACACAGCACTAATTAGTTGCCCTTTCATAGTTTGTGGAAAGAGTTTCAACAGCTACACTGAAAACCATAATAGGATGGAAGTTCTGTAGGCACACAACATTCATAAATCATACCCTTAAATACAGTTATTTTTGCCATTTTAGAAAATGTCAAAGGTGTCAACTCTGTCCAAATATACCACTTAACAGTGACTATTTTAGTAAATTGACTTGAAATGCATTCAGCTAGCTGACAGTTAGAAGCACATAATCTAGTTCACAGTACAAATGAACAGTTTAAAGGCCAAAATGAGCACCAAAGAAGGAATTCTCAATGACATACTGCAATGACGAAAGCTGCAACCTCAAACAAGAATCTTAGTGTTAATGTATTTATCTCTACCAAATAGTTGCTCAAAAACTTAGAAACAATAATAATGATGATTTTTATGTCTAATTTCTAGCTAAAAAAACAAAAAATATCTTAACTACATTTAAAGCTATGATAAAATATCTAATTGAAATATTATCAGTGAATGAACTGGAAATTACATAAATATAGGTAATGAGTTGATAACATTTTATCCTGGTGGCTTATGAATGGTAACCTCTTTGATGGTGCATACAAATAGATAAAATTTGTCATAATGTCAGCTAAAAGCAAATTCAATCTTTTGTTGCTGATAAAATATCAATGATTCAAGGGAAATTCTCTATGTTTTCTTCATGATGAGAACAAATGAACAAAAACATCTTCTAAAATTTAATTGTTGAAAAGGGCAATTATTATCAATTAAGAGCTTAGGTTTGGCCAGGATTATACTCTCCAAAGTTCAAAGTGTTTAATAAAAGGAAAAGTTCACCAAATATTTTATGAACTGGTTTCCCACAAATGTTAAGAAGCTTAATGATTTAATATTTGCTGATATTTTGATATAATTGGCAGAAATATAGCAAAAAATCTGTATCTTTACCTCTGTCCAAATCACAAAGCCATGATCTTTTCACACAGGACCTCAACCCATGTCACATTTTCTTAGTACTTAACAAATATCAGGAATTAGTTGATTGATAATAATACATTATATTTACACAGTATTTTTCAGCCTATAAAAACAGATTTACATGTTACAAACTTAATTCAAGTAATTTCAATTAATTTTATTGCCAGTATAGAACTACAATATGTCTGCCATAAAATTTCAGTCTAGAAGCAATCTTTGAATATTTTGCATCTTCAAGATAAAAAATAGATGCATACATGCATGCCTCGCCTAATAAAACATTATTGTAGTATAAGAACAGAAATACATTTGCTTATTCGTCCCAGGAATAATCTTTAGACATCACTCATTTCTGCCATACTTAAGAAGATTCTATATATTTATGAGAATCAATCTCTTTTTTTCCTTTGTTGTTAAAAATATTAAATTCTCCATCTTAGGCACAATGAAAAAATTCAGAAATTTTAATATGCTGCTCATGAGTTTTTTTTTTTAGTGATCATAAATTAGTACTTTCACTAAAATATCCAAAGCTATTTAAAATAATAAATGAGTTTGCCTATCAGTAAGTCTCTATTGCTAAGAGAAAAGTACAGAGATACATAGAGTCATTGCCCTGTATGACAGCTAAGCAGGATGTGGACATACCACTATGGTTATCAACTTAATACCAACTATTCACAGAACACTTCACATAAATTGTTACTGATGCTCAAGTAGAGCTTATTTCTCCTTGTAGAGGTGAAGAAACACAGACTCAGATTAGCGAACTTGTCAAAGGACAATAAAATGACAGCATCAAGATCTGAATTCAAGCTTTTCTGACTACCAGGTCCAGTTCTTTCCCCCTTCAAAATTCCCATGGACCTGAATTCTTTCTCTCAATTCCCTTGTTGCACATTTCCAGCAGGCTGACAGAGATCAGGAATGCAGGTTTGTGACATTAAGACAAAGTAAAACTAATTGGCACAAAAAAGAATAAAACAGAACTGTGATTCATTGACCTGACTTTCAGCTACTCACACTAGAGAGAGAAGAAAACAAATCACAAAATCTTACAGAAAGTAATATTAATAGCAAATGCTTGTTGAGTTCATTCTACATACAAAGCTCTACATATTTCAATGTCTCAAGTTGGCTATTAATTTTAAACTCCTCTTATAAAAATTTCAGATTCAAATTTACTATATCAAAATTTACCTCCTTATCTCACAAGCTCTGAATGAAATGCTAAGAAACTTTTAAAACATTGCAGGTTTTTAAGTTTGGAGAAGATAGCTAGAATAATTTCTCTCATCTCCTCTCCATTAAACACCACCATAAGCCCTAGAAATAACACAAGAGGCAATCAAGGAAAAAATCAGAAAGATATAAGGAGGAAGGCAAGATAGTTTCAGACCGCAGGATTAGAAATACAGCAATGGTAGCAAAGAGCCTTAGAACTTCTCACTGACCAAAGAAGGTTACTCAGGCCTGGCATATCCCAAACCTCATCTTATCAGCACAATATGTACCAGGTAGACTCATTCATATCCCATCAAAGGGAGGTTCCCACAAAAAACATTAAATGAGACCAGCAAAACTGACATGAGCAATAGACCACACTGAAAATAAGCTATCAGGAAGCAAATTTCTTTCCTACTGAGTTGAGTCTCCTCTCCTCACTGAGAGAAACAGGTAGCCAAGTAATACCAACAAGGGGGATCACATCACAAGAAGTGCTTGGCCCAGGGAATCTCCTTTTTCCATAGAGACTCCATTCATCCACCCAGACATACCAGATGGCTTAGCTTTGAAATGTTCCTTTTGTCTCACAAGCAAACCAACAGTTTCCAGTAGGGGTTTCAAAAGCAGGAGATAAACCAAGCAAAATCAAAGTGTACCACAAAGGCTACTGGAAAAATTAAATTATCATTGAAACTAAAGCCTGCAAAAGAAGACCAGGACCTGTGTACTAAATCTAAACAAGATTATTGATTTCTAAAAAAGAATTTAAATAGGACCCAGAGACCTCTAAAATATTAACCATAATATCCAAGGCAAAATAAAAACTCACCTGTCATGCCAAGAACCAGAAAAATCGTAACTTGAATAAAGAAAGAAAATCAAATGACATCACAACCAAGATGAATCAGATGTTGGAATTATTCAATAAGGATTTAAATGCAAATGGAGAAGAGACTGAAGTTGTCAAAGATTTCATTTTACTTCTACTCACAATCAATGTCTATGGAAGCAACAGTTAAGAAATCAAACAATGTATTGGATTGGGCAAATCGGCTACAAAAGACCTTTTTAAAGTGTTTGAGAGCAGAGATATCACTTGAAGACTGAAGTGTGCCTGATCCAAGTGATATTATTTTCATGGCTTCATATGCCTGTGAGAGCTGGATGATAAATAAGGAAAACTGAAGAACTGATGTATTTGAATTGTGGTGTTGATGAATACTGAATGTAACACGCACTGCTAGAAGAATGTACAAATCTGTCTTGGAGAAACTATAGCCAGAATGCTCTTTAGAAACAAGAATGACTACACTTTGTCTCACATACGTTGGTCATGTCGAAAGAATGGACCAGTCCTTGGAGTAAAGTAGAGGGTCAGTGAAAAAGGGGAAGATCCTCAACAAGATAGATTGACACAATGGCTATGGTGATGGGCTCAAGCATGTCAATAATAGTGAGAATAGCACGAGAACAGGTAGTGTTTCATTCTGTTATACATAGGGTTGCTATGAGTTGAAGCCAATTTGATGGCATCTATCAAAAACAAAAACAAGCATAAAAATGCTTCACAGATGAATTATATATCCTCTTGAAACAAGTTAAGGCACTCTGGCGGTGTAGTACCTCCGGCATTTGACTGCTAACCAGAAGGCTAGTGGTTCAAACCCACCAACCACTTTGCAGAAGGAAGACTAGACAATCTACTTCTGTAAAGATTTACTGCCTCAGAAACCCAAAGGGGGTTGCTATGACTTGATGGCAGTGAGACTTTTTTTTTTTAAAGCAACTGAAAAATTAGAATATTTCATAGAATAATACAAGTTAAAAAATAATGAAATGAAAAGTATAGAACTGAAAAATAACATAAAACTAAACTTGATGGATTGGCTCAGTGGTAGAGTGGGGACAACAAAGGATAGAAACAATGAACTCTTCAGGACAGATTAAATATAATTCAGCCAATTTAAACCACAGAGAGAAAGTAGACTGCAAAACACAATAACAACAATTCTGAAGAAAATTTGAGACAATAAAAAAATCAAAATTCATTTAATCATAATCCCAGAAAGAGAGGAAGAGGAACATGGGGCTGAGAAACAATTGAGGAAATAAGGAACAAAAATTCCCCAGATTTTGGAAAGGACATAAATCTATAGATTCAAGAGGCTGAATGAACCTCAAATAGGATAAACCTGAAGGAACTCAGACTGATACATTGGTGTTGTTAAGTGCCATGGAGCTGGTTCCAACTCATAGTAACCCAAAGTACAACAGAATGTAACACTGACCAGTCCTCTGCCAGCCTCATAACCCCATCATTGCAGCCACTGTATCAATCCATCTCATTGAAGTCTTCCCCTTTTTTGCTGACCCTCCACTTCCTTCTCCAGGGAGTGGTCCTTTATGACCACATGACCAAAGTAAGTGAGACAAAGTCTGGCCATTTTCACTTCCAAGGGGAAATCTGGCTGTACTTCCTTCAGGAAAAATCTGTTAGTTCTTCTGGTGTCCATGGTATTTTCAGTATTCTTTGCCAACACCACAACTCAAGTGTCAACTCTTCTTCAGTCTTCCTTATCCATTGTTCAGCTTTCACATGCATATGCGGTTATTGAAAATACAAGGCTTGGATCAGATGTACCTTAGTCTTCAGAGAAACATCTTTGCTCTTCTATGCCTCAAAGAGGTTTTTGCAGCAGATTTGCCCAGTGTAATACACCATCTGATTTCTTGATTGATATTGACTGTGGAACCAAGTTATACAAAATCTTTGACAACTTCAGTCTTTTTTCCATTTATCTTAATGCTACTTATTGGTCCAGTTGTGAGGATTTTGTTTTCTTTATGTTGAGGTGTAATCAATATTGCAGACTGCAGTCTTTAATCTTCATCATTAAGTGCTTCAAGTCATCTTCACTTTCAGCAAGTAAGGTTGTGTCATCTGCATATCTCAGGTTGTTAATGAGTCTTCCTCCAATCCTGACGCCATGCTTTTCTTCATATAGTCCAGCATCTCGGATTATTTGCTCAGTATACAGATTGAAAAAGTATGGTGAAAGGATACAACCCTGACACACTCCCTTCTTGATTTTAAACCACGCAGTATCTCCTTACTCTGTTCCAATGACAGCCTTCTTGTCTACATACACGTTCCTCATGAGCACAATTAAGTGTTCTGGAATTCCCATTATTCTCAATGTTATCCATAATTTGTTATGAGCCACATAGTCAAATAATTTTGTGTAGTCAATGAAACATGAGTAATGATATTCTTTGCTTTCAGCTAAGATTCATCTGACATCAGCAATGATATTCATCATTTCACATCCTCTCCTGAATCCAGCTTATATTTCTGGAAGTTCTCTGTCAATATACTGTTGTAACTGTTTTTGAATTAATCTTCAGCAAATTTTACTTGCTTGTGATATTAATGATGCTGTTTGGTAATTTCTACATTCCTTGGGATCACCTTTCATTGGAATGGGTACAAATATGGAACTCTTCCAGTGAGTCGGCCAGGTAGCTGTTTCCCAAATTTCTTGGCATAGATGAGTAAGTGCCTCCAGTGCAGTATCTCCTTCTTGAAACATCCTGATGAGTATTCTGTCAATTCCTGGGGCATTGTTTTCTGCCAACTCCTTCAGTGCAGCATGGACTTCCTCTTTCTATACCATAGGTCCTTGATCAAATACCACCTCCTGAATTAGATGAACATTGACCAATTCTTTTTGATACTGTGACTCTGTATATTCCTTTCATCTTCTTATGATATTTCCAGCATCATTCAATATTTTGCTCATATCCACTGCTGTCAAGTAGATTCCAACTCATGGAGACCTCCACTGGGTTTCTGAGGGGGCAAATGTCTATGGAAGTAGATCACCCAGTTTTGCTTCTGTGGAGTGGCTGGTGGGTTTGAACCACCAACTTTCTGTTCAAATCTGTTTCAAATCTCTTAGGCATTTTGCTACCAGAGCTCATTATTACCCATAGAATCTTTCAATATTTCAGCCTGAGACTTAAAGATATTCTTCTGTTCTTTCAGCTTGAGAAATGCTGAGTGTGTTCTTCTCTTTCTGTTTTTTTTTTTAACTTCAGGTCTTACACATCCAATTATAATAATTGACTCTCTTCTAGAGCTGCTCTTTGAAATCTTCTGTTCAGCTGCCTTATATCATCATTCCTTCCATTTGCTTCAGCTACTCTCCATCTGAGAATAAGTTTCAGAGTCTCTTCTGACATCTATTTTGGTCATTTCTTCTTTTCCTTTCTCTTTAATGACATTTTTCTTTCTTCATGTATGATATTCTTGATGTCATTGCCTAATTCATCTGGTTTTTGTCATAGGTGTTCAATGCATCACATCTGTTCTTCAGATGATCTCTAAATCAAGGTGGGATATAATCAAGGTCATATTTGCCTCTCATGGACTTGTTTTAATTGTCTTTGGCTTCAGTTTTAACGTGCATAAGACCACATGATGGTTTGTCCCAGAGTCAACTCTTGGTCTTGTTTTGGTTTAAGAAACTGAGCTTCTCCTTTGCCTCTTTCCACAGATGTAGTCAATCTGGTTCCTGTATACTCCATCTGTCAAGGTCCACATGTATAGCTGCCATTTATGTTGTTGAAAAAAGATGTTTGCAGTGACTAAGTCATTGCTCTTGCAAAATTCTATCATGAGATCTCCAGCACCATTTCTTTCACCAAGGCCATATTTTCAAACTACTGGTGATTCTTCTTTGTTTCCAACTTTTGCATTCCAATCACTAGTAATAAACAATACATATTGATTGTACATTTGGCCAATTTCAGACTGCACAGAAGTTGGTGAAAATCTTCAATTTCCTCATCTTTGGCTTTGGTGGTTGGTGTGTAAATGTGAATAATAGTATTATTAACTGGTCTTCCTTGTAGGTTTATGGATATTATCCTATCAGTGACCATATTATACTTCAGGATAGATCTTGAAATGTTTTTTGTGACAATGAATGCCATGTCATTCCTCTTTAACTTGTCATTCCTGGTGTGTTAGACTGGGTTCTCTAGACAAACAAAACCAGTAAAGCTTATATATATAAAGAGAAATTTATCTTAGGATAATAGCTCACACACTTATAGAAGCTGGCACATCCAAAATTTTTGGATCAATCATCAAGCTAGAGGCTCATGCAGCTGCAGGGGCTGAGGAGCTCAAGATTGGCAGGCAGTATACTGGCTGTTGACTCCAACGAATGACGAATCCAAGATCTCCAGGCTGAATGGTGGACTGTTCACTCATGGACAGTTGTAGGCAGAATCTCGATCTGCAGAAGAGTGTCTCTTTTCCCAGGATGTCCATAAATATACTGGAAGCAGGCCACACCCATAGGGAAACCCCCTTTCAACAGATTGGCTGCTCAAAACATATACATCTGATCCCATCATTGGAACAACCCACATCACAATTGCTTAAAACACACAGAATTGTGGTCCAGCCAAATTGACACACAGCTCCAACTATCACACCTAGCATAGTAGATCATATGGTAGTCTGATTCAAAATGGCCAAAACCAGTCCATTTCAACTCAGAAATACCTATAACATTGATCTTTATGCTTTCCATTTCATTTTTCACAGCTTCCAATTTTCCAAGTTTCATACTTCATACATTCCATGTTATGATTATTAATGGATGTTTGCAGGTGTTTCTTCCCATTTTGAGTCATGTCACATCCACATATGGAGATCCCAAAAGCTTCACTCCATTCACATCATTAAGGTCAACTCTCCTTTAAAGAGGCAAATCTTCCCCAGTCGTATTTTCAGTGCCTTCCAACCCAAAGGCTCATCTTTCTGCATTATGTCAGATAATGTTTCAGGCTATTCATACAGTTTTCTACTAATATATCAGACAGTGTTTCACTGCTATTCATAAGATTTTCACTGACCAATACTTTGAGAGGTGGATGGCCCCTTTTTTCATCAAAGTCTGTCTTAGTCTGGAAGCTCCACTGAAACCTGTCCACCATGGGTGATCAGTGGCATAGCCTCTGGCCTCACAGCAACACACAAGCCACCACAGTATGACAAAATGACAGATGAGTGGTGGACTAAGACATATCAGAATTAAAATTGTGAAAATTAAAGACAAAGGAAAATTCTCAAACACCAAATGTAAACCACAAAAGACATATTATCAAGAAGGAAAACCAATTCAAACAACAGTGGATTTCTCATCTAAACCATTCAAGCCAGAAAAAAGGAGCACAACATTTTTCAAGTGCTGAAAGAAAACAATTCTCAGCCACAATTTTGATATTGACAACTATCCTTCAGCTACGAAGGGAATATAAAGATACTCTCAGATGAACGAAAATGAAAAGAATTTATACTACGAGACCTACCCTTTCAGAATATTTAGAGAAAGTTCTATTAAATACAAATAAACAAATAACAAAAGATGGAATCTTGGAGCATTGGACAGAAAGACAAAAAAAAAAAAAACGCAAAGAGTGGAAATACAGTATATAAAATAAGACTGTCGTCATGATTTTTATAAATCATATTTGATTATTGGGACAAAAATTATTACATGATATGGTTGTTGTTGTTGTTATGTGCCGTCAAGTTGGCCTCGACTCATAGTGACCCCTCCTTGGGTTTACAAGGCCATATCACTACGGAAGTAGATTGCCCAAACTTCCTTCCAAGGAGTGGCTGGTGGGTTTGAATTGCCAGCCTTCTGGTTAGCAGTCAAGTGCCTTAGCCACTATGTTACCAGAGCTCCTCATGATATGGTACTCAAGACCAAACCATAAAAACCAAACCTACTGCCTTTGAGTCAATTCTGATTCATAGTGACCTTATAGGACAGGTTAGAACTACCCCACAGGATTTTCAAGGCTGTAAATCTTAATGGAAGCACACTGTTATGTCTTTCTCCCATAGAGTGACTGGTGGGTTTGGACCACCATTCTTTTGTTTAGTAGTCATGCTCTTTAACCATTGTGTGACCAGGTCTCCTTGATACTGAAAACAGTAACATTTCGAGAGGGTAAGTTAGTGGACTGAAATGGAAGTAAAGTGTCCACACTTCACTCAAAGTAGTAATATGTTGGTACTAATAGATTGTGAGAAGTCACATATGTATATTGTCACACCCAGAACAGTCTTTGTGAAAAATATACCAAGACATATACTTAATACGATAAATAAATAAAAAAGGAATTTGAAAAAGTGTACCCACAGGAAGTCAAGTAAATAACAGAGGAACAAGAAAGAAAGGAAACAAATTTTCAAATAGCAGATTTAAGTCCTAAAAAAATAACAAAAAAAAAAAAAAAACCTCACTGTCGTCGAGTCATTTCTGACCTATAGTGACCCCTCCTTGAATTTCCATGGTGGTATTTCTACAGAAGTAGATTGCCCAGTATTCCTTCTGAGGAGTGGCTGGAAGGTTTGAACTGCCAGCCTTCTGGTTAGCAGTCTAATGCCTTAGGCACTATGCCATCAGAGTTCCTAACAGATCAATAATTATCTTAAATGTAAATCTTCTAAGTACACGACCAGTTGAAAAGCAAAAATTGACAGACTAAATAGAAATATATGACCCAAGCATATGCTTTTTACAAGAACATTACTTCCAATTCAATGACATAGGTAGATTAAATGAGGGAGAAAAAAAAGAAAAAGAAATAAAAGCATTAACTTTTTAAAAGAAGAGCAAAATTGGCTATATGAATATATGAGATAGAGTAGACTTCAGAACAAAGAGAATTGCCAGAGCATGAAAAAGGCATTGCAAAATGGCCAAATAATCATAAATGTGTGTGTTAGATTGGGTTCTCTAGAGAAACACAATAACCAGCAAAGTGTATATATATAT
>NW_006921599.1:1225561-1258378 GCF_000298275.1 Orycteropus afer afer
ATCTTCTGTGTCTGTATTTATTGGTTTCCCTTTTCTTTGTTGAAGAGGGTCTGTGCAATCCTTCTGCCTAGTCCGCCATCTTGCCGAAGGACTCCCAGAGCTTCTATTTTTATGGTAGTCCACGGTATATTCAATATTTTCACCAACACCATAATCCAAAGGCATAAATTCTTCTTCAGTCTTCCTCTTTTATTGTCCATCTTTTGCATGCATATGAAGTGATTGATAATATCATGTATAATTTCAGACACCTAGTTCTCAAAGGGACATCTTTACTTCCTAACACTGCAAAGAAGTCTTTTGAAGCAGATTTACCCAATACAGTAAGTCCTCTGCTTTCTTGGCTGCTGCTTTCATGGGCTTTGGTTGTGGACCCAAATAAAATGACATCGCTTACAACTTCAGTCTTTTCTCCATTTATCATGATGTTGCTTATTGTTCTACATATGAAGATTTTTGTTTTCTTGATATTAAAATGTAAACCACACAAAGGCTGTAGTCTAATAAACTCTACTGGAGGTATAAGGACATGCGATTCAAAAAGAAGAAACTGTTCTATTGTTTTAAGAGAATGCTTACAGTTTTTCAATATTTGGTTAAGAGAGTTGTGTGTGTGTGTGTGTGTGTGTGTGTGTGATTACCATAATTTAATACTAGTGATTGATGTACTTGCTGATAAAGACAATACACTAGTCTAATGACCAGACATAATGAGAATCTCTTTGGAGAAAGAAGGTGGCTGAAATGAAGGGAGAAACATAAGTGCTTTGTTGTTGTTATGTTGTTATGTGCCGTCGAGTCAGCCCTGACTCATAGCGACCCCTCCTTGGGTTTCCGAGGCAGTATCACTACGGAAGTAGGATTGCCCAACCTTCCTTCCGAGGAGTGGCTGGTGGGTTTGAACCGTCAGCCTTCTGGTTAGCAGTCAAGTGCCTTAGCCACTATGCTACCAGAGCTCCCATAAGTGCTTTAGCACTCTGTATTGTTTTTCACTAAATTGTGTTTTCACGACCAACTCCTATTAATGATAATATAAGAGTCATCAATGTTTTTAAGATTGTTATTACTTCTGCATGCTTATTTCTAAACACTTCAGAAATGTTGTCAGGTCTTTTTCACTAACACTTCAAACCAATGACATTCTGAATGTTCAAATTTCCGGTAAAATAGTTAAAATTCAGTGCTCAGTTAATAAGTTATAGTAAATATCTTAACAACAATAACAAGAATAGCTGCTGCCTCATAAGCAAAGGGGGGTCAAACTTTTGGGGTTCTATCACCCACTGCCATTGAGTCTATTCTGACTCATAGCAACCCACATAGGATTTCCAAGTCTGTAAATCTTAATGGAAACACACTGTCTCATCTTTCTCCCATGGAGCGGCTGGTGAACTCAAACCACGAACCTTTTGGTTGGTTAACAGCATAATGCCTTAAATTTAGTGCCTTATGGACTTTAGTAATGAAAATTTTCACAGATTATGTGTTACTTCTCAGTTCCACAAAGCACAGACTCCTTTTATGCAACATTGCCAGTGTGTAGCATTCTAAAATACACCAATTTCTCTAACAAAGCTATCATAATTCCAGAAGACACTGATTTGCTCTTCTTTTATGCCACAAGAAATATTTAACCATTTAACTCAAGATCCAAATGTTCTAATTTGTGTTTCCTATTCTGTTCTCTTCCAATCTTATTGGTGATGGCATAGTCCTTTCCCGACTTCAGCCCCTACATGGTACTGGCTAATCAGAGCAGAATTGTGCAGGGGAGTCTCAAATGCTTTGGGAACTGTAAGACTCCATCTGGTTCATCTACTTAGACTTAATGGATTGGAATAGGTAAAAATATTCACTACTTCTGCCAATTTTGATTTAAAGTAATTCTAAATTGCACACACACATACACAAATCACCTGCTTATAGTAAGTCAGATACTTAGAGAAAAGAATTAAATCAGTCATATCATTCAAGCATCCAAAGACAGTTTCATGTTTAAAAAGAGTTAATGTACCCAATTATTAGCATGAAGCCTCACAATGTCACTTATTTTTAATTTCCACTTGTGAGTTTTGTGAATTTGAAAAGGGACAGCGCTGACCCAAAGGAAATACTACCTTCTGTGGACTTGTAGAAAGAGTCTATGATAGAAATCTATAATGTAAAATGGAGAAACTATAAAGTCAACTCAGATATCCTGCTACTTTGTCATGTGTAAAGAGAGAAATCTCACCAGCCAGTCATAGTTCCTTCATCATTATTCATATTTTCATAAAAATAGAATGAAAGTACATTTTGTTTCTTCTGTTTCTTATTTCCAATTTATACAAACTATACATTTAGCTATGAGTACTTTTGAGACTGTTCTAATTGAATAGTGGGGCCACAGAGAAGTATACCTTGTCACAGGTCCACAGGACCTCTTCTTTCCTAAACTATTACTCCCAAGGTTATTTAGAAGTGTTCCAATTTTCCTAACCTGTCAGGTCAATTGCAGTGGTTCATATCCAGTCAGGAACCATGATATGTTTCCAATATCTACTTCTGCCAAATAATTTTGCAAGGACATTTGTACATTTGTCTAATTCTAAAGCACTGAGTATCCACAGATTAAATGAGAGATACTGGCACAAAAAAATCTGATTATTTTCATGGATTACTGAACATACACAGCATAATTGCATTGGTTAACATATTCACACAGTGCATTAAGGGACACATAGACACACACAATCACAAAGCAGAGTAGGGGAAATAGAATTGATTCTCTATTGTTTCTGCTTTAAAAACTGCATTTTGAAACTAAAAAAGGTATTCAAGTATTTTAAAAATAAAAGGAATACAAATTCAAGGTGGCTCAAATGGATTTAAATTAATTAGTGGTTCCTGAAATATTGATAATTTGAGAAGTTTTAAAATGATCTATGCCAATTTACTGGAAAGAATGGCAAACCAGTTGGAAGGATAATATAACCAAATTATTCTTTTATGATTCCTTACTGACTGCTTAATAACACAAGTACAGAGGAAAAAAAGATGGTGATGGATATATGAGACCAAATAAAATGTTAAAGGTGCAAAATGTCCTGAAAGCACAAACTGTAATCTGATGTTGTTGATCTACTCCACACACACTCCATAATTAGAAACATACCTTGTAGACCAACATATTGGAAAAGGGCAGCAAAAACATATCTGTACCTTTTCCTCAAACTTTTATTCTGCTTCATTCACATGTGACAAAGTCAATTTCATTGCCACTTCAACTTAAAAAAAGAAATTTAAAAAAAGTAGCTTTAAAAAACTCTGAACCTTAAACATCATATGTTGTTGACTAGGTCCAAGTTAAGGAATTGTCTGTCTCCTCTGGGGAAAGAAAACAATGCAACAAAGATTCTAACCTGCTGGAAACATTTTAAACCCATCTCATCTCTCTGTCCCTCAGATCCTTTTGACACACCCTCCTCCCCTCCTTCCTTAGTGTTAAACTGCTTCTCCACTTCCTTTACATCAGTGGGAACACTTCCCTTATGGGTGTCAGGATCCCTCAGAGGGGTCAGGGGGTGCCCTGCAGAGGAAATGACAAGCTGTGAAATGTAAAAGAACAATTCCTTCCACATGTTCCTTTGCTCCTGCAGCAGGAAGGGGTCGTGAGCTAGCATCACTTTGGAACCAAGCAGGACTGTGCATCGGAGTCCTGTCAAAACGAATTTACAATTAAAGACCAGTACGGCTGTTTAAAGCTTTTTTAATTCTAGTAGTTTTCAGAAATTACTTTAAGACTGAAATGTATCAAACAAGAAACGCATGTTCTAATTAATTGCAATGGATGGCAACCTCACCAAATAAGACCAAGATGAGAACAAATTATAATAACTTTTTGGAGGTAAATCCATTAAGTGCAATGCTTACTACACCTCCAATTAACATCTGCGTGAAATTTTCCAAGCTAAGCCCCAATTTGGGCAGTTTAATGTGGCAGCTATTGGGAGTCTTACTCAGTTTGTAAATAAAATTACAAGGTGACAACTTCATTGCTCTTAAAAAGGAAAGAGAAATTTACATCAACCAATTGGTATTTTAGAAAAGATCAAAATGAAAATATTTTGCAATATTTTTGTGATTTAAAATATTTTAATACACTTTTATGATATCTTTGTCAAGAAAAGGAATTTTAAAATTGCTAGTAATTGGCTTTTTATGCAGATTAATCACTTTGAAATATAGTATGGTTCCCAGGGGCCCAATTTTACACTCAGATAATGAACTCAGACCCACTGATGCTGCTTGAAAATCAAGAAATGAAAGACATAACATAATTAAAGTCCAAAATGGCCTTCACATTTCATCAGACAGCTATCTGAAATGTCATTCAAAATTCTTAAAGTCTTAAACATACCTTATAAAAGGATTCATTCCTCAAAAGCTTTCTGAAAATGATTAGAATCCACATTCTAGGAAATTGTGACAACCTCTCCACAAACACAGCTCCAACTGTCAAAAGCAATGTCAAGTTTACTATTTGCTGAATTTAAATTCATGATTCTTCTATATGGTCACAGTAGCAACGGTTTTGCAAATTAGTAACTCAAAATATCTACTGCAGTGTTCTTGGATCATTGATAGTGTCTGAGAAAAACTTGCTTTGCTTATCTTATACATGGAGGAATGTTGGGCTAACAACTTCAGAGAACACAATGTGGTGACTTGTCTGAACTGGACACAGATACTGAGGACCTCACAATCACATAGTAGATATCTTACTGATTGGGAACACCAACTAAACTTCGATGACCAGCTTGTGCACTGACACCTGTTCCTCAGCTCCAGTAGTATGGACCTTCAGCTACCCTCCCTTTGCATGTCACCTGCTTTCACTGCTGCTACTTAATATGCCTTCCCTATATTTTCCCTCTACTTCATGGCTTCACATTATGTATGGCTTTTGATGACTCAAGGCTTCTCCTGTACCAAAATGTCTGCGGATTATTGTTCTATATTTTCTCTCCTCTCTGCTACTCTCCCAATTCCTCTTTCCCTGCCTTACAGTTAATCTACATGAGAAGTTCTGTTGGAATTTTTCAAGTATCATCCAGTGTGTGTTAGGGAGATACCTCACACTATGTCTTCTAATAAATAAGTGAAATAGAAACACACAAGTATGATCAACTGATTTTGACCAAGGTGCAAATACAAGATGACAATAATCTTTTCAACAAATGTTGCTGAAACTGGGCATTTATAAGAAAAAAAAAAAAGTGACTTCAATGTTAACTTCACGTATGATCCAAAAATTAACTCTGAATGGATCATAAATCTAAATATAAAATAAAAATCTCTGAATTTTTTAGAAGAAAATGTAAATCAGAAACTTTGTGACTCAAGGTTAGCAAAGAGTTTGTAGACATGATGCAAAAATACAGTCCATTTAAAAAATTCATGATTTAGACTTAGCCAAGTGCAGCTGGAAAGCTCCTTGGAAGTGAGAATGGCCAGACCTTGTCTCACTTACTTTGGTCATGTTATCAGACAGGACCATTCTCTGGAGAAGGATATCATGTTTGGAAAAGTGGAGGGTCAATGAAAAAGGAGAAGGCCCTCAACAAGGTGGATTGACACAGTGGCTGCAATGATGGGTTCAGGTATTATAAGGATCATGAGCCTGGCACAGGACCAGGAGGTTTTTCATTCTGTTGTACATAGGGTCTCTATGAGTTGGAGATGATTTGACAGCACCTAGCACCCCAACAACATCTCCCAGAATGGATGAATAAACATACAAGACTCAATGGTAAGAAAACAAACAACCCAATTAATGAAGAACAAAAGAACAGCCCCTTCATTAAAGAGGTACAGATAGAAAAGAAGTACATTAGAAAAGGTTTAATAACATCAGCCATTAGACAAATACAAATTAAATTATAAGATGTCACTACACGCAAATAAGAATGACTTTAAAAAAAAATTGACAATACTAAGTGTTGACAAAGAATCAGAACGAATGAAACTCTCATCCATTGTTAGTGGAATTGCACAAATAGAACAGACATTACCCCAAACAGTTAAGCAATTTATTAAAAGTTATACCTAAATATTTCATATTACCACTCCTAAGTAGGTATCCTAGAGAAATAGATACTCATGTTCACATAAACTTGTGCATAAATGTTTATATCAACTCTATTTAGAAAACACTAAAACTATAATCAATCCAAATATCCTTTGACAAGTGAAGGGGTAAATGAACTGTGGTACTTCCATGAAATAGAATACAACCCAGCAATGAATAGGAATGAACTATTGATATACACAACTTGGACAAATGGCCAATGGCATTATATGGAATGAAAGAAGCCAGTTTTAAAAGGTTACATACTGGATTTAGAAAGAGAATCCAAGATGGCAGATTAAGCTGATATACTATCCACACCCATTACAACAAAAACTCAAGAAGCCAAATGAAATGTATACAGATGACAATCCTAGAACTCAGAGCATCAAAGGAAAGGATAAAGTAGATCAAGTACACATGACAGGAAGAGGTTGAACAAAAATGTTGTTTTTGTTATGTGCCGTTGAGTCGGACCCGATGCATAGCGACCCCTCCTTGGGTGTCCAAGGCAGTATCACTACAGAAGTAGATTGCCCAAATTTCCTTCCGAGGAGTGGCTGGTGGGTTTGAACAGCCAGCCTCCTGGTTAGTAGTCAAGTGCCTTAGGCACTATGCTACCAGAGCTCCCCCTAAAAAAATAGAAAATACTAAGCAAAAAGTGGTAAACTGCCAGTCAGCACAGCACAGCCATTTTGAATTGCTTCAAGCAATGAAAAGCAGGATCATAACAAGCTTTGTTTGGCCAGGACTGCACCAGCACTCATAGAAGTAATGGGAGACCAGAAAAATGTGAACTATCCCCTCTGTTACCTTACACAACCTTCTGGTGATCAGAGACATGACCCTTCCCAACTTTCCCCACCCAGCAGTTGGTCAAACATATCATCATTGTCAGTACCATGTCTTTTTTTTTTTCTTTAGTTTTCTTCTTAGGTCTTCCTTCTTACCTACCCTGCTTTACTTTTTTCCCCTCCCCTTTCCTTTCCTTTCTTTTTTTTTCCTTTTCCCTTGAAGTTTTATTTATTTATATTTTTGGATCCCAAACAGTGGGTGCCACACCACCCAAAAGTGGCTAGCATCATCTGTCTTCACCCTCCCCAGTCAGAGGTGCACACTCTTGCAGAACAATCACTATGTTCCTACACAGTCACTTTTTACATCTAGCCTTTTCTCCAGAACTGTGCTACTTTCTTCTTTATTTTTTTAGCTTCATTTTTTCCTTATTATTAGTTTTTCATCTTCTCCCTCTTGTTTTTGATTTTTTTATTTTTTCCTTTCTCTTCTATTCCTACTTTTTTTGATTCTGTGGTCAATAGCACCCGACCCAGCCACTTGAAGAATGGATGCATGCTTTCCCAGAATGAATTCTGCATGCTTGCTGCAGCTATGTTTTCTGGCTAACACAAGTGTCAGGCTTTCCTCCTTGTTCCCCTTTATTCTCTTTTTCCCTTTATTTTCAGTTCTTCCCTCTTCTAACTCTAGTGTTTTTTTGTTTGTTTTTTTTTCTTTTTCTTTTCTTTTTAATTTCTTCCCTAAAGATGCATTTGTTTCTTTCTTCTTCCTTCTTTTCTGATTAAGCTGAGTCACCTCTACATTCAGTAGCATTCACCTCAGCGCTCTGTATTTGGCAATGTACCTTCCCATGGAGTGAGTACCACATTTCTGCCACAAATATGTTTGGCAAGTAGCTCTTGTATGAGTACTATACTGTGTTTGTTTGATTTTTGATTTTTGTTTTCCTTTTTCAAAATCTTTTTTTTTTCTTTTTAGTTTTCTCTTTTTTTTTTTCTCCTTAGGTCTCTTCTCTTCCCTCCTGTTTTTTCTCCCTTATCTTCTCCCTCTTTTCTTTTCTTTCTATTTTTTTCCAGCAGTTGGGAGTTAGCAAGCCCAGTCAACCATATCCACCACACTTTTCTCCCAACCCACTAGGTGATTGTGAAAACACACTCCAGCATCACTGGATCAACAACAGATGGCGGCCAACACTTGCCCATCTTGCTCTCAGCTTCTCTGCATTATCAGTGATCTGAGATTCATACCTCTCACATGGTAGAGAAAGGAGAAAGATGGTGAGCACCTCAGTGCTGCCAAACTACCAACCACATCTGCCTTGTTGCTTGGTTATAATAAAACTAAAACAAAACAAAAAAACAAAAATCAAGGTGAAGGAAACCAACATACCAAAAACCAAAACCAAACTCACTGCCGTCAAGTTGGATCCAACTCATAGTGACCCCTCCTTGGGTTTCTGAGGTGGTATCATGATGGAAGTAGATTGCCCAATCCTCCTTCCAAAGAGTGGCTGGTGGGTTTGATCTGCCAGCCTTCTACAAGTAACAAATTAATACCTTAAAATTACAATGTCCCTGAGACAACAATTTCAAATCACACATACACACACACAAGGACAAAATGGCTCAAAAAAGTGGCCAAAATACAGGCCCAGGAACTCTTCCAGAGGAAAAAATGCTACTGGAACTACTTGGTAAGGAGTTCAAAAGAATTATATTACTGTTATATTATTATATTACAGTTACTGTTAATAGATTGAAAGTTTAAGGAAATCACACAAAAGACAAAGGAAAATAGACAAAACTCTAGAAGATTTAAAAAAAAGACATGTCCAAATTAACAAAATAAGTGGAAAATTAGAAACAATATGAAAACAACAAATAGAAATCAGGAGATTAATACTAAAATCTCAGCAATAGATAGCACAACAAGGAATAGAATTGAATGTAAGAATTGAATGTAAGAATTAGTGAGACTGAAGACAAATATCTTAATACAAATCTGTTAGAGGAAAAATCAGATAAAAGAACAACAACAACAAAA
Organism: Orycteropus afer afer; assembly: GCF_000298275.1. Lineage (NCBI taxonomy): Eukaryota > Metazoa > Chordata > Mammalia > Tubulidentata > Orycteropodidae > Orycteropus > Orycteropus afer. Next base: position 1,234,509 of record NW_006921599.1, read on the forward strand.
AAAAATTAAGATGCCTGAGTGTTATGTGAGACACCAGCAAGAGGAATAAATTACATGTGCCTAGTCTTAGCGTAGTGCCTAAGGCACTTGACTGCTAACCAGAATGCTGGCGGTTCAAACCTACCAGCCCCTCCTCAGAAGGAAGGTTGGGCAATCTACTTCCGTAGTGATACTGCCTCAGAAACACAAGGCGGGGTCACTATGAGTCGGGGCCGACTCAAAGGCACATAACAACAACAAGAGTCTTCTAGAATAAGGAGAGACCAAAACAAAGCAAACAAACAAAAAAAGGCAAGAAAATTGTTGGAGATTTTTTGGAAAAGACTTTCCCTGATATCATGAAAGAGAAGAAGATATGCATTCAAGAAGCTCAATCAATCCAAAGTAAGATAGTAAATCACCAAAACAAAATCACCGAGGCACCAAAAACAAACTTTCCAAAAGTAAGGACAAAGTAGTAATCTTGAATGCAACTCAGGGACAATGAAAATTTACCTACATATTGGAATCAATAAGACTAAGCTGTGATTTCTCAGAAAATACTATTCAGGTAAGAAGGCAATGGGAAGACATATATAAAACCCAGAGAGAAAAAAATTGCCAACCAAAAATTATATATCAAGCAAAGTTGTCTCTCAAATAAAGGGAGAAATTATAACAGCCCCAATAAACATAAATTAAGGGCACTTTTAAAAACTTGACCAACATCACAAGAAATGTTAAAGGGATTTCTTTATCTATCTGTATATCTATATAGCTAGATATATCAATATCCCTTATGAAGATAGACACAAATATTCTCAATAAAATCCTGGCCAATAAAATTCAGACATTATTGTCTGAAAAAAATAATACATCAAGACCAAGTTTGATTCATACTGAATATGCAAGAATGTTTCAACATTAGAAAAACTATTGGTGTAATCTACCACATAAATAAAACAAAGAAAAAATGCATGATCATATCAATTGATAGAGAGAAGGCATTTGACAAAATCCAACACTCATTTTTTTTTTTTTTTTTTAATTGTTCTCTGGGCGCAAATATACAGAGCAAAATTTGTTTTACATTCAACAGTTCATGTACATTTGATTTCATGCCCCAATTACCATCCCTAACCATAACACACTCTCCTCCTCTCCCATTCCTGTGACTACCTGCTCCCATGCCCTTCCTAACTATACATTCCTGTCCAGCTTTCTCTCTATGTGAATGCTGCCCCTCTGGTGCCTCACGGCTGATTGCTCTAAGGGGTATATCTCCCTAGAGTAGGTGGGTTTCACCCTAGGGTAGGTGGTCTGCATGTAAATCTTTCTACTGTTGGGCTGAGAGCCAATCCTTGGTAGTGAAACTAAATTCTAGGCCCAAGGGTAATCCAGGGCCATAGTCTTGGTGGTTCCACCAGGCTCCATCCAACAAAATTCTGGTCATTTTTTCCAACACCCATTCTTGTTGACAATGCTCAGCTAAATAAGAATAGAAGGGATATTCCTCAGCATAATTAAGAATATAAACACAGAATGAACAGTCAACATTATTCTCAGCAGAGAGCGCCTGAAAATATTCCTCTTGTGAATGGCAGCCACACAAGAATGTCCTTTATCGTCACTCCTACTCAGTCTTTTATTGGAAGCCCTAGACAGAGCAATAAGGAAATAAAGGGAAATGAAAGGCATACACTGACAAAGAAGAAGGCAAACTATCTGTATTTGCAGATGATATCATCCTATGTATAGCAAATCACAGTGATTCAACAAGAAAACCACTGTATTTAATAGAAAAATTCAGCAAAGTGACAGGGTATAAGATTGACATACAAAAATCATTTGGATTCCTCTATATTAACAAAGAGAACTCTGAAAAGGAAATCAGGAAAACAATATCATTTAAAATATTCACCCAAAGATTGAAATACTTAGGAATAAATCTAATCAGAGACACAGAAGTCCTATACTAAGAAAACTAAAAGCACTACTACAAGAAACCAAAAGAGACCTATGAGAATAAAAGAATGCATAATGCTCGTAGCTAGAAAGACTTAACATTGCAAAAAATATCAGTATAACCCAAAGCAATCTACAGATATAATGCAATCCCAATCCAGAATGCATCATTGTTTTTAAAAAGTATAGAATAATTAATCAGCTGGAATGCTCCTTGGAAGCGAGAATGGCCAGACTTCATCTCACATACTTTGGTCATGTTGTCTAAGGGACCATTCACTGGAAAAGGATGTCATACTTGGTAAGGTGGAGGGTTGACAAAAGAGGAGAAGGCCCCCAAGAAGATGGACTGACACAGTGGCAGTGGCAATGGGCTCAAGTATAGCAAGGATCATGGAGCTGATGTAGGACCGGATAGTGTTTCGTTCTCCTGTGCATAGGGTCACTATGAGTCAGAGATGACTCTACGGCACCTAACAACAACAACAATCAGTAACTTTATATGCAAAGGAAAGAGACCTTGAATAAGCAAAGCACTACTAAGAGAAAAAAGTTAGGAGGCTTCACAGTACCTAGTCTCAAAACCTCCTAAACAGCCACAATAGCGAAAACAATCTGGTATATTGATACGATGACAGACACATAGACCAGTGGAATAAAATTGAGAACCCAGAAGTAAATCCATCCACTTATGAAAAGCTGACATTTGACAAAGTGTTGAAACCCATTAAATGGGAAAGGAGAGTCTCTTTAACAAATGATGCTGGCAAAACTGGATATCCATATTCAGAAAAATGAAAAAGAGTCCATATATCTCACCATACACAAAAACTAACCCAAGATGGATCAAAGACCTAAATATAAAACTTAAAACTATAGATCATCAAAGAAAAATGCAGGGAAAAACCTAGAGTCCCTAGTACATGGCATAAAACACTATCAAACATAACTAAAAATGCACAAACAACACGAGACAAACTATAAGCCTGCAAATTCCTAAAAATCAAACACTTATAGGTATCAAAAGACTTCCCCAAAAACCTGAACCTACCCCAAAAACAGTGAACCTACAGACTGGAAAAGGATGAATCTCTAAAATTTATAGAAAACTTCACCTCAACAACAAAAAGACAAATAATCCAATTGAAAAATGGGCAGAGGACATGAACAGACACTTTACCAAAGAAGACATTCAGATGGCTATAAAACACATGAAGAAATGCTCATGATCATTAGCCATTATTGTTCTTATTAGGTGCTGTTGAGTCAGCTCCAACACACAGCGACCCTATGTGCAACAGAATGAAACACCATCTGTTCCTGTGCCATCCTCACAATCATTGCTATGCTTGAGCCCATCATTGCATCCACTGTGTCAATTCACCTCATTGAGGGTCTTCCCCTCTATCACTTACCCTCTATTTTACAAAACATGATATCCTTCTCTAGGGACCAATCCCTTCTGATAACATGACCAAAGTAGGTGAGACAAAGTCTGGTCAGTCTCACTTCTAAAGAGCATTCTGGCTGCACTTATTCCAAGACAGATTTGTTTGTTCTTCTGGCAGTCCATGGTATTTTCGGTATTCTTTGCCACCACCACAAATCAAATGCATCAATTCTTCCTAGGTCTTCCTTATTCATTTTCTAGCTTTCACAGCATATGAGACTATTGAAAATATTATGGCTTGGGTTAGGCACATATTAGTCTTAAAAGTGACGTCTTTGGTCTTTAATATTTTAACGAGGCCGTTAGCAGTAGATTTGCCTAGAGCAATTAAGGTCAGATTCCTTAACTGCTGCTTCAATGGAAGTTGATTATGGATTCAAGTAAAATGAAATCTTTCACAGCTTCAATCTTTTCTCCATTTATCATGATATTGCATATTGATCCATTTGTGAGAATTTTTGTTTTCTTCATGTTTAATCCCTACTAAAGATGCTGGTCTTTGATCATCAGTCTTCCTCACATTCAGCAAGAAAGGTTGTGTCACCTGTATATCTCGGGTTGTAATGAGTCTTCCTCCAATCTTAATGCTGCGTTCTTCTTCATATAGTCCAGCTTCTCAGTTTGTTTGCTCAGCATACAAATTGACCAAATATGGTGAAAGGATACAGCCCTGAGACACACCTTTCCTAATTTTATACCAGGTAATATCTCCTTGTTCTGTTCAAATGATGGCCTCTTGGGCTATATGTAGGTTCCTCATGAGCACAATTAAGTGTTCTGGAATTTCCATTCTGAACAATGTTATCCATAATTTGTCATGATCCACACAGTCAAATCTGCATAGTCAAGCAAACACAGATAAACATCTTTTCAGTATTCTTTGTTTTCAGTCAGTCAAAATTCATACAACATCAGCAATGATATCCCTCATTCCATGCCCTCTTCTGAATAAAGCTTGAATTTCTGGAAGTTCCTGGTCGTTATACTGAGGCAGCTATTTTTTAATTATCTTCAGCAAAATTGTGCTTATGTATGATAGTAATGATATTTCTTGATAATTTCTGCATTCTATTAGATGAACTTTCTTTGGAATGGGCACAAATATGGATCTCTTCTAGTTGGTTGGCCAACGAGCTGTCTTCCAAATTTCTTTGCATAGATGAGTAAGTGCCTCCAGAGTTGCATCTATTTGTTGAAACATTTCCATGAGTATTCCATCAATTCCCGTAGTGGAGCCTTATTTTTTTTTTTAACAATTGTTCAATCCAGCTTGGACTTCATCCTTCAATACCATTAGTTCTTCATTATACGCTACCTCTTGAAATGGTTGCACATTGATCAATTCTTCTTGGTACAGTGACTCTGCATTTTCCACCACTCATCTGTCAGTTTGTCATGCTGTGGTGACTTCAGTGTTACTGTGAGCCTGGAAGCTATACTACCAGTATTTCAAATACCAGCAGGGTCACCCATGGTGGACAGTTTTCAGTGGAGCTTCCAGATTAAGATAGACTGGAAAGAAGGATGAGGCCATCCACTTCTGAAAAAAATATCCACTGAAAACCTTATGAATAACAATGAAACATATATTTATCATCAGAAGATGAGCCCCTCAGGTTAGAAGACACTCAAAATACTACTGGGGAAGAGCAGCCTCTTCAAAGTAGAATTGACTTTAATTACATGGATGGAGTAAAGGTTTCCAGGTCTTCATTTCTTTACTGCACACAACTCAGAGTGGGAAGAAACAGCTGCAGACATGCACTAATAATTGGAATATAGAATGTATGAAGTATGAATCTAGGAAAAGTGGAAGTCATCAAAAATTAAATAAAAAGAATAAAGATTGATACCCTAGGCATTAGTGAGAAATAGACTGGTATTTGCCATTTTGAATCAGACAGTCATGGTCTACAATGCCAGGAATGACAAATTGAAGAGGAATGGCATCAGATTCTTGTCAAAAAGAACATTTAAAGATTTATTCTGAAGTACAGTGTTGTCAGTGACAGGATAATACCCATATGCCTACAAGAAAGACCAGTTAATACTACTATTATTCATTAACAGAGAGATGCAAATGAAAACAACAATCAAACATCATCTCATTCCAGCATTAATAGTAAAGTTCAAAAAAACAGAAAACAATAAATATTGTTGAGGATGTGGAAAGCCTGGCACCCTCATATACTGCTGATGGGACAGTACAATGGTACAACCACTATAAAAAGTGGTATGGTACTTCTTTAAAAAATTAGAAATAGAAATATTATATGATCCATCAATCCTACTAGGCATATATTGTACAGAAATAAGAGCCATAAGATGAACACATATATGCACATTTATGTTCATGGAAGCATTATTCACAACAGCAAAAACATGGAAACAACAGATGAATAAATGAACAAACTATGGTATATACACACAGTGAAAGATTAAATAACATTAAAGAATAATGATGAATCTGTGAAACACCTCATAACATGTATGAACTAGAGGACATTATGCTATGTGAAATCAGTCAATCACAAAAAGACAAATACTGTATAAGACCACTATTGTAAAAAAAAAAAAAAAAAAAAAGAAAGAAAGAAATGCTTTACACATAGAAAGAAATATTCTTTAAAGTTTTCTAGGGGAAGGCAAGGGAAATCACTAACTAGAGGGTAGACACATATTAACAATGATGAACGGAAAGGCAATATACAATGAGAGAGAAAACAGGAAAAAAACAAACTCATTGCCATCAAGTCTATTCCAACTCATAGCAACCCCCTTTTGGTTTCCAAGGCAGTAAATCTTTATAGAAGTAGATTGCAGTCTTCCTTCTATGGAGTGGCTGGTGGGTTTGAACCACCAGCCTTCTGGTTAGCAGTCAAATGTCTTAGGCACTATGCCACCAGAGTTTCTAATAAGGAAGAGATCAGCACAAAAAGATCAAAGCAAAAGAAGATGCTAGCAAGCCAAGAGTTTAAAGGCAAAAAAGGTAAACACTATTACATACACAATCCTACACTAATAGTAATAACAATAATCTACAAAGGGATACATAGGTAGGCACACAAGCTGAACAGGGGTAAGAAAGTGAACAGCACTACACCCAAGAATATACATAGGTTTGACAGAGGATATTTCTATATATGTATTGCAAATATATTCATGAATATAGTGGAGCATGCAGGGGGCAAACTTATGAAAGTTTCTTAATCATAACCAAACATCTTGAGGGAATGGGTCTCTGAGCATGGGGACTCAGGACCATAGTCTTAAGGATACTAAGATCAATTGGCATAACATAGTTCACAAAAACAGTGATCTACATCCTACATTGGTGAGCAGTGACCAGGTCTTAAAAGTTTGTAAGTTGTCATCTAAGGAGCAGCTATTGGTCTCTCCAAGTCTGGAGCAGAGAAGAGTGAAGAAAATCAAAGACCCAGAGTACAATTACTACAAAAGATTGATGGACTACCGGAACCCCAACCTCCATAACCCTGAAGTATTAGATGGTGCCCAGCTACCACTGCTGACTACTCTGAAAGGGATCACTAAATATCATAAAATAGACAATGTTTACTAGACAGATAGAGACTGCTGGAACCATCAACACTATGGCCCTTCAACACCCTTCAAGCCTGGAACTTAACATCTGTCTATGGCTAAACATTCAGCCAAATGATAGACAGACGTATAAGGTGAACAATAACACTGGGGGAAGGGGTCTGAAGGAGGAGGAATGCACTGCTTAGAACAATGAGCCATATGAGATTTAAAAAGCAGCATTTTCCCAGGGGCAAAACTCAGAAAGCAAGAAGGGATAGGAGAAAAGGACTGAGGAAAATTGTAAACACAAAGGAAGAGAGAATACTGTTACATTATGAGGACTGCAATAAATTTTACACAACAAAATGTGTATGACCTAGTGAATGGAAAACCAATTTGTTCTGTAAACTTTCACCTAAGTTAACAATCAAACCAAAAAACAGAAAATTCTGCTGAGGTAGCTATACCTTATTTGACAGATAAATTAACAGGTTGAGAAAGGGACATTTGTGTCTCCTTCACAGAGTGAGCCAAAGCAGGGCCATAATTAAAACAAGGAACAAGGATAAAAAAGAAAGAAAGAAAGAAAAGAAAAAAGGCAATAATTTAGAAGGTGTATATTCTACATTTGGATATACTTACAAGAGCAAAGAGAAATACAGAAAAGTAGGTGGAAATACTCAAAGCTACTGACATGATAAAAGTAAGTCAGCGAGAATGGAGGTTGGGAAGGGAAATTAACTTTTTCTTGTATTGTTAAGTTGTATGCTGGATACAGTGGATGTGTAAACTTTTTGCAATTTAAGAAATGAATAAAGAAATATTTAAAGGTTAAAAAAAGGTTTCATACTGTATGACTTTCTTGAAAAGATATGACTATAGTGATAGTGAACAGATCATTTGGTGCCATGTCTTGGGGATGGGGAGGTAGTGTGCGTACAAAAGGATAGCACAAAGGATGTTTTATTGGGTGATAGGATCATTCTTTATTCTAATTGTGGTGGTGGCTATTCAAATCTATGTATGCATTAAACTTCATCAAAATGTACACCCTAAGAAAATCTATTGTACTTTAAGTTAAAAAATAGACTAATAAGCTACATACTTGATTGCTTTTATTAGAAGGGCATTTAGAGTCACATTCATTTATTAATTTATTCATTTAACAATATTCACTGAAAATTTGTGACGTGCCAAGTATTGTTGTAGAAAATACATCAATAAATAAAACAAAGATCTCTGTCCTCATGGAGTGTGTAGTCTAGCAACACCTCTCCATGGAGAATTTCCCAAGACTTGGCCAAGTAAACAAGGCCATGAAGGTAGTGCTAGAGTTGGTGCCTTTTGAACAATCTCAAGGTTTCACTCTCAAGATAAAGGAAGGACCTATAGCTGAGAGTAAAACTGACTGCCAGTGCCTAATAAGAACACACCATCCATAGCAAGGATGGAACTTACACTCTCACTAGATCACTTCTTGCCCTCCTTCACATCTTTATGAACCAAAACTAGGAGGACTCCAAGAATGACCACTTCCATTATCTACTTTGGGAAATCATCATCACTGAGCCCATATTGTAATGTTATAGAGTTTTGGTATTAAGAAACCTGCCCAATGAATGTTTAATACCTAGAAAAAATAAAATGCTTCCAGGGGCTATACCTATCTAGACTCTCAGTTCTAATTCACATATATCTTTATCATTACAGAGTGAAATAGGAGAGACATTCTCAAATGGAGAACCCAAAAGTTTTATAATCACTTAGATGGCTGTGAAATGTTTTCTAGGAATGGAAAAAAATCTGTAAGGTCCAAAGCTGTAAGTCTCATGGGTTGTCTTTAAATCTGGTGGGAAATAATAAACAGGACATTTGTACAAGTGGTTAAATATCCAGTAACAAGATTTGACTACATAATCCTTCATGGTAATTTCACAGGACTTTGTGGTAGACTAATTCTTGGGTTTTGGACTAGTATATGTAAACTTGTGTAGGGAAGAATCTTTTCCCATGTAGAAGCTTTTGGGCAATTAAATAAGGAGTCAGTGAATATTGTTGCCATAAAAATGTTTTATTCTCTATGCACTTCAGTTCTGTACTTTTCAAGTTTACTTTCTCCTTTTCTTAATTTGAAAAGTTAGTTGTGGGTTTTACGATTCTTATCTACACTTATTATGTTTGTAGCAAATATCTGAAAGCATGATTTAGATTAATACAATGTAAAAATAAGTGGTATTTTGTTGATTTGTTTAAATTAGTTATACTCAAAGATCAGTGGTGTTCAAGTTTAAGAAACAGATTAAAAGTACTCAAATAAGATCTGGTAAAATTTTTTGGAAGTTTGTAGGTTTATACTGATACGTACTTTCAAGTAAAGTGTTAGTTAAAAAGAAAAATTAAACTAGTATAAAATTTAAGCTAAGTCACATTATGAAATCTAGATTTTTATGTATTTGTAGGGTAAGTAGTTTTATACTATCATCTTCACTGTAGGTATTCCTTTAGAAAATAGGAAAACAAAAATAAGTTTATTCTCTATAAATGTAGTATAGTAGAATAATGCCAGTTTTTTCTAGTCAAATGAGAAAAAATTGCAGGATTGTTTAGTTAGGTATTGAATATAAAAGTGGGTTCCTTGTAAAATAAATGATGAAATATTCTATGCAGAAAAACTTCATCTACTTTGATCTGTTTTCCATTAAATTATGAAGAAATATATAGTAATAAATATATAAATGAATAAAATAGTAACTTAATATAGTTATTAATAAAAATAGTAGCTATATACTTGAGAAAGGGAATTCTAATTCATTTACACTGATGCTTCAAACAAATGTTCAATGGAACTATGCTTTGAAATGAGAGCTGTTTCAGGAATAGACTATGTGATGCAATATAATCAAACCAAATGAAACAATAATGAATCACTTTAAAATTTATTGTATTATTTGCTTCCCCCGATAATACCAGAAGGATCTCTGGTAGCGTAGTGCCTTAGGCACTTGACTGCTAACCAGAAGGTTGGCTGTTCAAACCCACCAGCCACTTCTCAGAAGGAAAGTTGGGTAATCTGCTTCCGTGGGTGATACCAACCTCGGAAACCCAAGAAGGGGTGGCTATGAGTCAGGTCCTACTCTATGGCACATAAAAACAGCACGATACCAGAAGCAGAAAATTCAGCAAAGTATTCTTTGCATGCGTGTGACCTAATTATCTCACAGAAACTAAACAAATAGTAACAAAGTGTGATTTATAATGATTTCTGACTTTGAGTCCATACTACTTTCCCTCCTACCATACTGCAATTCCAAATAACAACTTTTATATATATTGTGTTATTCGTAATTACCTGAGAGGTGTATTAATTCATTTATTCAACAAATATTTATTGAGAAATTGCTCTGTGCCAAACACAGTAGGGGACAAAATAAGCCTCTGTGAGTCTTGCAATCTAGCTGGGAGAAACACAAATGAATGAATATGTAATTACTCTGCAGGAAAAAAATAAGAAGTATGGGAAAATAGCACAGGGTTAAGTCAGTGGACAACTACCATTGTCTGTCAGTTTGTCGTACTGTGATCACTTACATGTTGCTGTGATGTTCAAAGCTATGTCACTGGTATTTCAAATAACTGTAGGTTCACACTGGTGGCTATATTTCACACTGGAGGCTATATATAGCCTCCAAACTAAGATAAATTTAGAAGAAATTTCTGATAATTTATTTCCAAAAATTAGCCAGTGAAAACCCTATGGATCACAATAGAACATAGTCCAATATAGTGCTAGAAGATGAGTCCCCTAGATTGGAAAGCACTCAGAACACACAGTGGCTGCTACCATGGACTTGGCATACTAACAATTGTGAACATGACACAAGACTGGGCATCTTTTCTTTATGTTGTATATGGGGTCACCAAGAGTCAGAGTAGAGTCAGTGGCAATTAAAAGTAAGTTAATGGAAGCATTGAATAGGGTCTCTTCAAAGAGGAATTTAGCAAAAATATGAAGGATGAAAAATTAGTGGCAGTTAAAGACTCTTCATGTAAAAGAATAGCATAGAAGAAGAATCTACAGTGAGAATCAGCTTGATATATTTCCAGAAATTGAAAAAAAAAAAAAAAAAACTAATCAATAGTTTCATACCAGTGTTTCTCAACCATGGTTTCACATTGGAATCACCTGGAATGGATTTGAAAAAATACACATGTCCAGGTTCTGCCCTCAGAGAATTTGATTAATTTGGTCTTGAGTAGGGCCCAGACATCAGTATTTGTCAAATGTGCCATAGAAAAAGAGGTATCTATGTAAGAGATCCTGGACAGAGTAGGAGGACAATGTGGAACAAAACTCAAAATCAAAAAAAAAAGGGAAGGGGACCAGGTTTGCTGGTCGAATGGAGCCTGGTGGAAACGCTGCGACTATGGCCTCTAGCTGACCTTCAGGTCTGGAATTGAACCCACTCCTGTGGCTTCCGGCCAAACAAAAACAGGCATATCAGCTGAACATTTACATTAGGTAGATACACTCCTTGGAGAGATCAATCATGGGTTGTGTATGCACAGGGAGATAGCGTGGGGGGCAGGAGTGCACGGGAGAGAAGGACAAAGGGAAGAAGTAACTATGGGGAGGAAGTGGGAGGGAAAATGTTGCCTTGTAGGAAATTGCAGTCAATGTCATGAGACATAGTGTATGTGAATTGCTGTATGGAAAAGGAATTTGCTCTGTAAACTTTCACCCAAATCACAATAAAAATTAAAAACAAACAAAAAAAAAGTGCCACAGAAAATTCTAGTATATAGACAAGGTTTACAAGTATTATTTTATTAGTTTTGTTGACCCAAACATAAGCTAATTTATATATAAGTAAAAATAGATTTCTTTCAAAATTTACCAATATCTTGGTTGATATTAATTAGACAATGTTATTTTCAAATCAGGTAAGTTTGAGTTGTCTGTTTTTATACTGAAAAGCCCACACCAATATCAATATAGGATATTAGAGTTGAAATTTTTTGCTTCACAACTGCTTTGAATTGGGCTTCCTCAGTATGTGACACTGCTCTTACAGCAGCCCTGGGGAGTGGGTATTGGATCCATTTGCAATGATTCTAATATCAATGATCCATTTGCAAGTAGTAAAGCTTCATTCCAAATCATATTAACATTAGAGAAAAAATGACTTGTGTTCTGCCTAAGTAGGTAATTGTCTACATTTTGTTGGCACAACTTTTCCAGAAATTCTCAGAACGTTATTTCTGCATTCTTTTTATATCCCCAAGACAAAACCTACAGCAAATGCAAAAACAATGGTTTGTCATGAGAGTACCAGAGGGAAAATATTTAATAAGACTGTTGTTGTTAGGTGTTGTCAAGTTGGCTCCGATTCACAGTGTCACCACATACAACAGAATGAAGCACTCTATTTCACACAGATGTGTGCCATCCTTACAGTCCTTGCTATGTTTGATTCCATCATTGCAGCCACTGTGTCAATCCATCTTGTTGATAGTCTTCCTCAGTCTGAGAAGCTCATTTTTTGGCCTTATATCAGACAGTGTTTCATGGTTTTTCATAAAATTTTCCAGTAGTATATCAGACAGTGTTTCATGGTTCTTCACTAGTTCTTTTCACTGGCCAATTTTTCAGAAGTGGATGGCCTTGTCTGTCTTAGTCTAGAACCACCACTGAAATTTGTCCACCACGGGTGACCCTGTTAGTATTTGAAACACTGGTGGCATAGCTTCCAGCCTCAGAACAGCACACAAGCTGCCACAGTATAAAAAACTGACAAACAAGTGGTGGTAGAGTCCAATAAAAAAAAAAAAAAAAAACCCTCACTGCTGTTGAGTTAGCTTCAACTCATAGTGACCCCTTCTTAGGTTTCCAAGGCTGTATCTCTATGGAAGTAGACTGCCCAGTTTTCCTTCCAAGGAGTGGCTGGTGGGTTTGAACCTCAAGCCTTCTGGTTAGCAGTCAAATGTCTTAGGCACTATGCCACCAGACGTAGAGAGTCCAATAGTTCCTTATAATTCTTCAAACACACCTTATTATATTCTGACTTCTTAACTTTGTTCATGTCTTCCCTTTTACTCAAAGTAATTACCATCTAAACTTCCCTTTTGAACTCCAAACTATCCTTCTAATCCCAGAAAATGATTATGAATTTAGCACATACTTCCTAATATCATATGAATACAGAGATTATACTTGAACATGAAATGAAAATCCTTGTGTGGTAGTTAAATTTTTATATCAACTTGGCTGGGCCTGGTTGAGTGGCTGGGCAGCTGGTGGTAGTTATTTCCCATGATGAGAGTGGCAATCAACTCCATGTTGGGATCTACCACAAGCAGTTGAGTAGCTGCCTTTGGGATGTGGTCTGCTTCCTGTACATAAGGAGAAGTCTTGGAGATAATCTCTAGCTTATAGCACGTTTGGACCCTGCATGTAGCTGTGTCATTGTTCAGCAGCCTGCCATGCTCTGCCGACATTGGGACCTACACTGGACTTGAATTAATGACCTGCCATGTGGTTTGGTAACATTGGGACTGTGCCATTTTATTTGTTGAGCTTGGGCTTGTTAGCCTCAGCCTCTAGTAGCTGCCTGAGTGAAAAGACGCCTCTAGCTTCAGTGGGCAGGGAATAAGAGGCAAAGCTAAAGTCCAAGGTCAAGGGGCTTTCACACAGCCCCTAGAGCCTGGCACTTTGTACTTGGACTTAAAGCCTCCAAATTGTAAGAATAAAACCCTGTTTGTTAAGGCCGTCCCATTTGTGGAATATATTCCTGTCAGAGCAGCACAAGGTGATCAAAACATCTTGCAACTGGACCAATAAACAATGTCACAATAAACGGTAAAGAAATTGAAGTTGCCAAGGATTTCATTCTTTTTTGATCAACAGTCAATGCTCATGAAAGCATCAGTCGTGAAATCAAATGACATATTGCATTGGGCAAATATGTTTAAAAAGATTCTTTAAAGTGTGAAAACACAAAAATGTCACTCTGATGACTAAGGTTTGTTTTACTCAAGTCATGGTATTTTCAATCATCTCATATGCACGAGAATGCTGGAGAATGAAAAATGAAGACTAAAAACGTGTTGGTGCATTTGAATTGTGGTATTTGTGAAGAACATTGAGTATACCATGGACTACCAGACACTCAAAAACATTATCTTGAAAAGAATTACAGTGAGAATGCTCCTTAGAAGCAAGAATGGTGAGACATCATCACACTTTGGACATACTATCAGGACATCAATCTCTGGAGAAAGACATCATGCTTGGTAAAGTAGAGGGTCAGTGAAAAAAAGAACCTCAGTGAGATGAATTGACACAATAGCTGCATCCATGGGCTCAAACATAGCAACAATTGTGAGGATGGTGCAGAACTGGGCCACGTTTTCTTCTGTTATACATAAGGTCAGCATGAGTTGGAGCTGATTCAATGGCACCTAACAACAAAAATATTAAAAGGAAATTCAGGTAAACTTTCACCTATCTCAAAGGCTCACCCAGTTCTATCCCAGAAGTCCTCCAGCATGTCTCACATGAGCTCATAAACTACTCATTTCTACTGTCCCATGTGACCTCTATATCATCTTGGATTACAGAATTGTAGCTTGTAGTATATAGTAGAAATATATAGCATACCTTATCGTCTCACAGGGTACTACTATGTTGTATGTTGTTGTTGTTGTTGTTATGTGCCGTTGAGTCAAACCCGATTCATAGCGACCCCTCCTTGGGTTTCCAAGGCAGTATCACTACGAAAGTAGGATTGCCCAACCTTCCTTCTGAGGAGTGGCTGGTGGGTTTGAACCACCAGCTGTCTGGTTAGCAGGGAAGTGTCTTAGCCACTATGCTACCAGAGCTCCCATGTTGTATAATACATAGTATAATTCAGTGTCTTATACAATTTCAATGAAAGCAGGTCTCTTTTTCAGTGAGTTGGGAAGTGCTTCCATGCAGTTTCCCCACTCCGTCGGAATTTCACCTCGAAATGACAGAGTCATTTCTAATAGACTAATTCACTATGAGAGCACTACACTATTAGAGGAAGAATAGATTCTTCCTCTAATAGCGTAGTGCTCTCATAGTGAATGTGTTAGTACTCATGTTTCTTGGAGTGGCACCTGTCGCTAGTCCAAGTCTCAGTGATAGACAATATACATTTTCCACAATTGCCCTTCTCATCCAACAACTGAGTTTTTTTTTAGTCAATTATATCTGCCTCATTTCTCCAACTCTGAATTCTCACTCAGAAGATGTGTTAGTACCTTATGTAAACAGATTGCTGGTATATCCTCCCATGGCCTAGTTGTTATGTACATATACATCTCTCAGGGATGGAGTAGTCTTGGGCTCAAGTAAGCCTCTGGAGGCCAGGGCTTGCATTTTGTTGTGGTGTATAATGCCACAGTATTTAGCAGAGTGCTTTGTTCATAGTGGTTGCACAATAAAATGTTCCTGAATCAAATTCTGCATCACAACACATATATAGGCCTTGTAATGTAGGCATATACAAGATGAAATTATCAAAAAATATTTCCATAGTCTGGTTCCTGAAAACTGAAAAAGCCTAGAAGACCCAGATAAACCATATACATTATATCACTCATCTTTTCTTCCAGCCTTTCATAAGTGTTTTCAGGTGGCAGGCATTTACCTATTTAGAAGGCTGAGATCACCACTTAAACATCAACCATGGGATTATGTTCAGAATTATTTTTACATGTGTTTGTGTTTGTGTGTGTGTGTGTTGGAAGGCTGAGATCACCACTTAAACATCAGCCATGGGATTAAGTTCAGAATTATTTTTACACGTGTTTGTGTTTGTGTGTGTGTGTGTGTGCGTGTCTGCTTGCATGCACATATGCACATGTATGTGCTTGTAAGTAAACATTAAATTCACTTTTCCCAGGTTTGAGGACTATAGTTGATGCAATAGATTATGTATGAAGACTATAAATGTGGGACAGCTTGGGGAAGATCATAAACATATTTTTCAGATAGAAACATTGCAGACATGAACACACCACGTGGTCACTCCTTCCCTAAGGTTTACTCCTTTAATTGTGAATAGCCAGAAAGTCATGAAGGCAGTGTTTAATAAACTTTTAATTTGAAATGTATTACCACATGTTGTGTTTGTTTACCCATTATTAAATCTCTTAGCAACATATCAGTGGCAGAAACAGCATACTGTATCATAGCCCTGATATATTAGAAAACAAACCCATGGAGGATATTAACCACTAATAATAAACCTAGGAAGCTGCCAAGAAACATAAATACATAAAAGCAATGTAGTGGAGATATATTTAAAGAGATTTTTATGTTTTGATTTTTTTTGTATAAATCTGTTCAGAATATAGACAGAAAGTCTCTACGCAGTCTTTGAACGTGAGGCTTGAATCAGTCGGAATTTAGGGCAGAGCACATGATAATCAGCTTTTTCTAAACATTTTTCCTACAGCATAAAAGATTCTTCCTCTAATAGTGTAGTGCTCTCATAGTGAATGTGTTAGTACTCATGTTTCTTGGAGTGGCACCTGTCTGCCTTTAAAGGAGACTGCAGCCAGAATTCTAAAAGCTAAACTCAAAGTGCAGTGTACTAGGTAGGTAAAATATAGTCATATTACCTTGAGGAAAAACTGGGAAGCAATATGATCTGGTGAAAGATTGCTTAAGAGTATAGACAGACCTATAAAGTGAACAATACTGTGGGAGAAATGTAATCCTTGTAACAATGAATTATATAGGAACAAAAGAACAACATTTGCCTAAAACGAAAGCTTAAGAAGCACGAAGGGTCAGGAAAGAAGAACAAATGAAAATGGAGAATACAGAGAAGAAGTGAGCAGGGTGCTGTTTCATTGAGGGGATTGCAACTAATGTCGTGAAACAAAAACTGCAAAAATTGTTGAATGGAAAACGAATTTGCTCCTTAAACTTTCACACAAATGACAATTAAAAAAAAAAAAAAAGGCTTAAATGGAATTGTTTCTAATTGTCTGCTCAGTATTCTAAAAGTTGGCTGAAAGGTCAATAATACTGAAATATCATTACTATTACATCAGAATCCACTTCCCCAAAAGTCAAAAATTCTAAAATAAAATTTTTAGCCTAGTGCTTAATCCTAAAACACTGCTCACCCCTCTAAAATTAGAAATCTATATTGCAAATTAGCCTATTTTTCAGTACTCACATAGTGGTTTTACAGATGGCTTTACATTTGAAATTTATATTTAAACAAAAAAGCAATTATACATTTTATATCTTTTTGATCTAATGAAATTACAATCATTTTTATTATATTTTTTCACCTATTAATTTTATCTTAGGAAAATGATCTTCAACCATCATATAAAGTTCTTCCCCTTCTACATCTCACATTCCCCTCAATGCACACATTGCATAATGTTAAAGTAATTTGTTTTCACAGAATCAGAATATCCCAAACTTCATGATGTAAAGGTCTGACTAACCTGATTCAACATGAACATGTGAATCAATGAAGAAAAAACATTTACGAGGCTCCAACACTCTTTCATGATAACAGTACTCAACAGACAAGGAATAGAAAGGACATTCCTCAATATGATAAAGGGCATTTATGAAAAATCCATAGCTGACATTATATTCCAGCAATATATGAGACAGAGTTTCACAGCTATCCATAAGGTTTTCACTGACCAATATCTTGAAAAGTGGATGACCCCTTCCTTCTTCCCAGTCTGTCTTAGTCTGGAAGTGCCACTGAAACCATAAATAAAATAAAAAATCCTCACGACTGTCCCAATAAGCAGCATCACAATAAATGGAGAAAAGATTGGAGCCCAAAATTTCGTATTACTTGGATCAGCAATCAATACTCGTGGCATGGAGGCAACAGTCAGGAAATCAGACATTGTATTGCACTGGGCAAGTCTGCTGCAAAAAACCTCTTTAAAGTGTTGAAGAACAAGGATGTCACTTTGAAAACTAAGGTGCACCTAACCCAAGCCATGATATTTTCCATTGTGTCATATGCACGTGAAAGTTGGACAATGAATATGGAAGACTGAAGAAGAATTGATGCTTTTGAGTTGTGTTGTTGGCAAAGAATAATGTAAGTACCATGGACTGCCAGAAGAATGAACAAATCTGTCCTGGAAAAAGTACAGCTGGAATGCTCCTTGGAAGCTAGAATGGACAGGCTTTGTCTCACCTACTTTGATCATGTTGTCAGAAGGGACCATTCCCTGGAGAAGGATATCATGCTTGGTAAAGTGGAGTCTCAGTGAAAAAGGGGAAGATGCTCAATGAATGATACAGTGGCTGCAAAGATTGGCTCAAGTATAGTGAGGATTGTGAGGATTACACACAACCAGGTAGTGTTTTGTTCTGTTATAATAGGTTGTTGTGAGTCAGAGCTGACTTCATAGCACCTAACAACAACAGCAATGTCATATTCATGGAAAAATATTGAGTACTTTTCTCCTTAACATCAGGAACACTGCAAAGAAAGTCACTATCACCACTGCTGCTCAGTATTGTAATGGAAGTACTAGCCAGAGAAATTGGACAAGAAAATGATACAAAAGTTATTAAAATCAGAAAAGAAATAAAACTATCCCTATGCACAGATGATGTGATTCTATATATAGAAAACCCAAGGAATGCACAAGTAACTTATTAGCTCTAATAAAATAGTTTATCAAAATTGCAGAATAAAGTTCAATACACAAAATTCAGCTGAGTTTCTAACACCAACAATGAGGAATCTGAAAAGTAAATTAAGAAAACATTTCCATTTACAATAGTATCTAAAAGAATAAAATTCCTAGGAAGAAATGTAATCACAAAGTGAAAGTCTTCTACACTGAAAACTATAAAATATTATTGAAATAAATTAAAGAAGACACAAATAAATAGCTGGACATTCTCTGTACATGGTTGGGGAGACAATATTATTAAGGCATCAATACCACCCATCTTTGTTTGCTAGTGCTGCTATAACACAACACAAATGAATGGTTTAAAGAACAGAAATTTATTTTCTAAGAGTTTTATAAGCTAAAAATTCAAATTAGGGTCTCAGCTTTGTCAATTACTTCCTTGTTGGTAGTCTTTGGCATTCCTTCATTCCTTAGTATTCCTTGTTTTGTAGCTGATCCTTACATAATGTCTTGTCTTCTTTCTGTGTTTGTATCCCTGTCTATTCTAACTTTTTAAATTCAGAAGTGATTCAGTTTAAGAGCCATCCAAAACTGGTATGACTGCATTAACATAAAAAAAAGAAAAGCCAAATATCCAAACTGAGTCTTATTTACAGGTAGAGGGGTTAGGATATCAATATATATTTTGGAGGAGACATAATTCAATACATTGTACTTCTCAAAGTGATCTATTGATGCAACATAATCACTATCAAAATTTCACAGCCTTCTTTGCAGAAATGGAAAATCAAATCATCAAATTTATATAGAATTATAAGGGGCCCTGAATTGCCAAAGCAATCTTGAAAATAGAAGTATAGAGTAGAGAGACTTACACTTCTCAGTTTCAAAACATTCTTTCTGAGGCTGTAAATCTTTATGGAAGTAGATTATCCCTTCTTCCTTCTGTGGGGCAGCTGGTGGTTTTGAACTACTGACCTTCTGATTAGTAGCCAAATGCCTTATCCACTATGCCATCAAAGCTCCTTAATGGACACAAAGACCAGTGGAATAGAATTGAGAGTACAAAAATAAACAAATACATATGGACAATTGATTTTCAATAATGGTGTTAAGTCTGTCCAATGGGGAAAGAACAGTTTTAACAACAAATATCCTGAGACAACTGGATCTTCATATATAAAAGAATTAAATAGAACCCATACCTCACACTATATATGAACATTTAATCAAAATGGATAAAAGATTTAAATTTAAGTACTAAAACTTATAATACATAAAAATAATGCTTTATTTCAACAGTGGATTCTTAGAGGGAGATTCAAAATGGAGTCTCGTCAGTAAGCACCATGCTATTTCCCTCTAGCATCTAAGTGCTTGAAAAAACTAGGTATAGCAGTTTGAATTAGGGATTTTGGTGCTCTGAACAGCTCACTGAAGCAGAGTGCACCAAACACAGGGGAGCAGAATTGGAGGAAAGGCACAGGGAGATTATTTAGGAAAGATCTGCCTGGCAGAGGATGGACGGGCAACTGAGAGAGGCCATTGGAAACTTCCCCGGGGCAGTCTCTGACTGGCAGGCGAGGGCAGCCACCTAAGATCCCTGTTTGACATGAAAGAAGACACCCTATATAAGCATACCAGCAACCACACCAATATCCCAGCAAACAGCCCCAAGGATCTGCCTCCAACACCTGATTTTATCAGTAACTTGGGTTACCTAAGTGCAAATGGGCATGCGCAGCACCACTGAAACTCAAGCAGAGAGCTCACTGGTGCTCCAGGAGGGTAAGCTCACTCCTCTCTCAGCGAGTCACTAAGTGAGCTTGGGTCAGCCTAGAAGACATTATGCTTATCTTCGTCACTGACATCAGGACCACAGTTTACTAGCAGGTACTCCCCCGACTCCAGCACAGCTGAAATTGCATGCAACTTTGGCACCACAGGTGGGCAGTATCCCAAACAAATTCCTGAGCCATTAGTGGTCTGGAGGGATTGCGCCCGCACCGCGGGCAGATGGGGTGGGGAGAGAGAGGAAGTCACGGCTGAGTGCGGTCCCGGGAATTTGCCATGAATCGGCTTCTTGGAGCCAAGGGGCCTCAGAAGTGGGGTCTTTGTTTGTGCCTGAGCCTGGCGGAAAGTGGCAACTCCCTAACAACAGGAATCTTTCCTGAGATTGATCCGCAGTCTTGTAAATAACTATGTCATCAATAACAACCTGTGTAAAGCCCTAGAAACCGACCCTAGCAACACCAAGTTTTTCTTCTTCTGCTCCCACTTTCTCCATCAATAACTTCACTCATTCAATAGAAGAAACCATATTCAGTCAATTACCATGAAACCTCCCGCTTCGAACTCCAAACCCTCTTTACAACAAACAGAAACACATATACACATTCCACACAGAGATTCCATCACAAAGAAAACAACAGAGCGACCCAACATACCTGAATCAATAGTAAAATAAAATACTAGCTTCATCTTTTCAAAATATTAAACCATAAATTGAAGACAAAACAAATCAACACATGACCAGCAGCTAAAGACAACCTAAAGAGACAGCGCTCTACCAGATTCCAGAGGCTTAAGAAAAGGTTCTGCTTTCCAGTAACCCCAAGGACACTCCAGACCTGCAAGACTGAAAAGGTGGGACATTCCGCTTGTTACTCTTATATCTCACACCTGCTTGGTGAACAGAGGTGTGGCCACCCCCAACTCCCACCCACCATCCGGGCCAGCAGGAACTCCATCCCAGTCTGTGTGCTCGAACGGAGCCTGGGTGCCCTGCCCTGTCTGCTGATTTTTTCCTTTTTATTTTTTTTTCTTTTTCTCTTTCTTTTTTCTGGTGTTTAGTTTGCTTATATTTGTCTGTTTTAAAACTACTATTATTACTAATTCTTTTGTACTTTTCACTATTCTTCCCCTCCCAGGTCCTAGCTTACACCTTTTTTTTCCCCCCCTTTCCCAGTTCCTGGTTAGAATTGTTTTTTTCTTTTTTCCCTTTTTTTCTCATGGTTAGCCCCATGCTTTATTGGTTTTATCTTTTTTTTTTTTTTCTGCATTTTTCCAACTTTTTTTCTTAATTATTCTTCTTCTCTACCTTTTTCTCTTAGAGCCCTATCCCCAGATATTGCAGATTTTCTTCTTCTTTTCTCCCTTTTTTCTTTTTTGGGTTACTATTCCAGTGTGATTACATGGTGTATTTTTCTTCCATGTGCTTATAGTTTTTTGATGGTTATTCAATTGTAATTTTTGCCTAACTGAGTGGGAGGCAGCAACAGTCCCCATAAGATACAAGTACACCCACAGCTCCTGCAACTTCACTTACTGAGCAAGAGCCAGCACCACCTTCTCCACCAATGGGCCAATGCAATGATAAAAAAACACCAAGAAGAGCCTGAATACACCTTGGCTGCTTTTCAAAAACACTTAACAGATATCATAATAAAATAGCACGATGCCTTGGAGACAACAGACTATCACAGTCCACACAAAGAAGCAAGATAAAGTGGTGGAAACAAGGGAACAGGATACAGACCCAGAACAGAACCCTGAGGAACAAGTAGCATTGGAACTCTCTGATAAGGAATTCAAAATAATTATATTTAGGTATCTTCAAAGGATTGAAAGATAGACCAAAGAAAACACACACACACATACAAAAAAAACTTAGAAGAATTTTGGAAGAAAATACAAGAACAAAATGACAAAATAAATGAAAAATTAGAAATGATTCTAAATCTACATATAGATATCCAGAAGATTAATACTAAATAGAAAGAAATAGATAACACATTGGAAGGGCAAAGGGGTAAAATTGATGCAATGGAAGACAGAATTAATGAGATTGAAGAGAAATATGTGAATACTTCTTTGGAAAGGGATCAATCAGAAAAAAAATCAAAACAAAATGAAGAAAGCCTAAGGTTTATATGGGATACCATAAAAAGGAATAATCTATGTGCCATTGGAATTCCAGAACAGGAAGAGAAAAATAAAACCACTGAGAATATCGCCCAAGATTTGCTGGAGGAGAACTTCCCTGATATGATGAAAGAAGAGAACATATCTATTCAGGAAGTCCAATGAACCCCAAACAGGATAGACCCCAAAAGAAAATCACGGAGACATATCATCATCAAATTCACCAAAACCAAAGATAAAGACAGAATCCTGAAAGCAGCACGGGAAAAACAACAAGTTACCTACAAAGGGCAGCCAGTAAGAATAATCTCTGATTTCTCAGCAGAGAACATGCAAGTGAGAAGGCAATGGGATGGTTTATATAAAACCCTGAAAGAGAAAAATTTTCAGCCAAGAATTATATACCCGGCAAAATTGTCCCTCAAATATGATGGTGAAATTAGGAGATTTCCAGATAAGAAGAAACTAAGGGAATTTGTTAAAACCAGGCCAACCTTATGAGAGATGCTAAAGGAAGTCCTTTGAACAGAGAACCAAAAATAGCAAATAACAACCAACCATTAATACACAAGATCACATAACCCAGAAACACAGCTGTGGACATATCCAAAGTAAAATGACCTTACAACACTGTAAACAGGGAACCAGAGACATCAATTGGCAAATGAGAGCAACTACAAACAAAAAAGGGAGCTCTGGTAGCATAGAAGCTAAGGCACTTGACTGCTAACCAGAAGGCTGGCAGTTCAAACCCACCAGCCACTCCTCGGAAGAACGATGGGGCAATCTACCTCCATAGTGATACTGCCTCAAAAACCCAAGGAGGAGTCGTTATGAGTCGGGTCTGACTAGACGGCACATAACAACAACAACAACAAACAAAAAGAGGGAAAAGACTGTGTAGTTGCAGAACTTCTAAATGGTGAGGAAGTTAAGGGAGTAGCAAGATAGAATGGACTATTCTAAACTTGGGGAGAAAATTATAAATCATACAGTAACCTCAAAGAAAAATTATAAATCTTCGTATCAAAATAAAAAAGAGGACAAGCACAAATACTCAGCAAATACTAAAACAATAGCAACAAAGGAAATGATAACACAACTCATAAACATAATGAGCTCAGCACAGAAAATAATATGGAACAAAGAAACCAGGGACACCATCAAAAAAATAAATATAGCAAAATGACAGCAACCAATTCATACTTGTCAATAATTACACTGAATATTAACAGACTAAATGTACCACTCAAGAGACGGAGAGTTGCAGATTGGATAAGAAAACAAAATCCATCAATATGCTGCCTGTAAGAGACACACCTTAAAGATAAAGACAAAAATA
>NW_006921599.1:1261398-1263515 GCF_000298275.1 Orycteropus afer afer
GTGGCCAGGAGTGCATGAAGGGACGGACACAGGGAGGAGGTAACTATCCGGAGGAAGTAGGAAGGGAGACGTTGCCTTGTGGTAAATTGTGGTCAATGTCATGAGACAAAGTGTATGTGAACTGCTGTATGGAAAGTGTATTTGCTCTGTAAGTTTTCACCCAAATCACAATAAAAAGAAAGAAAAAAAAAATGGATTCTTAGATATGGTACCAAAAACATGAGCAACCAAAAATAAAGGAGATAAATTTAATTTCATCAATATTAAAACTTTGTGCATCAAAGGACTGAATAAACAAAGTGAAGAGACAACCTACAGACTGGGATAAAATATTTGACCACCATATATCTAAGGATTTAATACTCAGAATATATTTAGAACTCCTACAACTCAACAAAAAGACAAAACAAAAAAAACTTAATTAAAAATGTAGATGGATCTGCATGAGGTATTGCATACAATGGGATAAGATTCAGTCATGATGAGAAATGAAGTTCTAAGACATGCTACAACATGGATTAACCTTGAAAACATTACACTAAGTGAAATAACAGTCACAAAAGGATTGATAATGCATGATTCTACTTCTATGAAATATCTAGAATAGGCAAATCCAGCAAGACAAAAAGTTACTATTTAGCAGGAGCTGGAGAAAAGGGAAAATGAAAAGTGGCCCTTAAGAGTTATAGAGTTTGTGTTAAGGCTGAGATGAAATTTTGGAAACAGATACCATTGATGGTTGTACAATGTGGGGATTATAAATAATTTCATTGAATTGTGCATATAAAAATATTTTAAAATATCAAGTATTTTGTTATATTTATCCCACCCCAATTAAAAAAAAAGAAAAGAAAAGAAAAAGTCATTCTCCTACAGAGACAAGTGAGTACAAATTAATCACAATATTCATGAATATTCCAAACAGATCTGACCAATTATGTAATTTGAGATGAGATTGAATCTGGCATCGGCTTATCTCTGTTTGAGGCTCCTTTTATGGCCACTTTCTGAGCAAATGTAGAGCCTCAAAGTCAGAGACCCAGCCTCAGAGTAGATTTTCATACTAACAGTCCCTTTGCCTCATTCTATGACTCCCATGGATAAAAGAATGAAGTTGTCAAAAATTACATTGTACTTGGATCCATAATCAACACTGATGGAAGCAACAGTCAAGAAATCAGAAATCATATTGCACTGGACAAATCTGCTACAAAAGACCTCTTTAAAAATGTTGAAGAGCAAAAATGTCTCTTTGAAGACTAAGGTACACCTAACCCAAGCTATGGTATTTCCAATTGTCTCATATGCAATGTGAAAGCTGGACAATGAATAAGGAAGAACAAAGAAGAATTGATGCCTTTGAATTGTGGTGTTGGTGAAGAATACTGAAAATAGCCTGGACTGCCAGAAGAATGAACAAATCTGTCCTGGAAGAAGTGCAGTTGGAATGCTTCTTAGAAGCTAGAATGGGCAGACTTCATCTCACCTACTTTGGACAGGTTGTCAAAAGGGACCAGGCCCTAGAAAAGGATATCATGCTATGTAAAGTAGGTCAGAGAAAAAGAGGAAGACCCTAAATGAGATGGACTGACACAGTCGCTGCAATGATGGGCTCAATCCTAGTAAGCATTGTAAGGATTATTCAGGACCAGGCAATATTTTGTTCTGCTGTACATAGGGTCACTATGAGAAAGAATCAACTAGAAGGCACTTAACCACCAAAACAACATGCTTCCCACCTTCCACTTTCCCATTGTCCACACTGAGCATGTTGATAACACAGTGAGTATCACCCACTCATTATTATTTGTGTTAAATGATTAATTAAATTCTTAAACCAACTAAAGTCCAACACAGAATGCTCAAAGTCAGCTTAAAGTTGTGCATTTCAAGGACAACTAACATTACTCATTATCCTCAAACCAGAATGACACCACCTCCTATCTTCCCTGGCTATAGGTCAAGTAAATCCCATCTCAAGAGTGAGAATCCATATTACTTAACCAAGTTGCTTTACAGTGTTGGCTTTTATAACCTAGCTTCAATAGGAACATTTAATAAATATATTTCTTATTTCCAAGTTAATTTAATCAATATTTTTAACAACAGGTTATATA
>NW_006921599.1:1263645-1279455 GCF_000298275.1 Orycteropus afer afer
TAGTATCTCAGTACCCAGTAAGCTAAGGATATTAGTTTAATTACATGGAAACAGAATGGATGTAGATATATTTAATTGCTCATACATTATACTAGATCTGCCTCTTTAGAGAAGCAGGTTTTCTAGGAATGACATGGTGAACAGTGGAGTTTTTCTTGGCCCAACAAGGCATAATCTCCAAGCAGCTTGGCAAACTCTACAAGAGACAGACAAGACAAGAAGGCAGAAACCACCCAAAAAGTCTAATAGTGCAGGCTTTGTGCTTGGTCGTTGTTGCAAGAACCCAGCATCCTTCTCCTGAAATGTTGCCATGTCCTTGAGCTATGGCCTCAGCCAACACTCTTACCACTCTACACCCTCTCCGTGGTTAAGCTCAATCACTTAGCAGTTGCAGGGAGAGTGTATACATGTATATGTCTCTAATAGACATATTCACCCTCTCTACTCTTCATCTTTTTTGTGAGCTTAACGTCCCTTTTCTCAACTGTCTTCTGAACATTTCTACTTGACTATAACATACCAGTTTCCTTCAAGTGAATTTCAACACATTCCACCTATATGTATCAGAGTAGAAATGTGGTCCATAGGATTTTCAATGGCTGGTTTTTTGGAAGTCAATAGCCGTGACTTTCTTCTGTGTTTCCTTGAGAAGACTGAAATTTCCTGTCTTCCAATTACTATCCAAGAGCATTAACTCTTTGCACCACTCATAAGAATCTCAAACTCAGTAAGTTCAAAATCAAGCTCTGTGCTCCTCTCCCTTTATTTCCTATTGCTTTCTGGCATTTATCTACATTAAAAGTTTAGGAATCATCATCCTTCATTACCCTTGTCATCCAATTCCAATCAATCAGTAAGTCCCAATCACTCTACTGCACCTCTTTAATATTGTATAAATTTGTATTCTCATCTCCAGCCAGCTTTCCTAGTTCTGTCCTAATTCAGTCCCTCATTTCTTGCTTGGAGTACACTAAACTTTTTCTAAATGATCTAGCTGTTTCAGAACACACCCTCCTCAAATAAATCCCCTTCCAAATTACCAGAAAGATCTACTGAAAATAGAATTCAACACAAGTTCCTCAGCTCCTTGAGATTCTTCAGTAGCTAATCACTTAATATCAGCTACCCAGACACAAAAAGACAGTGGAAAAAATATTGAGGGAAAATTATTACGAACCTAGAATTTTATACATGGGTAAATGATCTATAAAACAGAAGGAAAAATCTATAATTTTCAGATACACAATGGCTAAGAGAGTTTACCACTTACAGATCCACACCTAAATGAATTACTAAAAGATTTGTTTCATCAGGAAGAAAAATGGAACCAGAGCCAAGACATGTTATATTAAAAATAGTATGAAGCACAGATATTGATCAAATATGTCAGTAAATTAATTTTCTATTGAGGGTAAAAGAAAAAGAACTTAAATTTTGTGTTTAATGAAAAAGCAAAACAAAGTATAGCCAGCAATAATGTGAGAGGAACAAGGTGGTATCCATTAGGTAGGGCACACTCAAATCTTTGTTATGTTACAGAAGAGAATAGGAATACTGAAAGAACCTATATTTTTAAAAAGATAATTTATAGATAATTATATAGATGACAAAATTAAGAATAATAAGTAAAATAATTAGCAATAACATCCATGGATTATAAACAGCAGAGGAGAAACAAAATAGAGAAAATATAATTGAAGAGAAGCTCAGAAAATAAAGTATTTTTAAAAAGCAAAGAAATAGGATGATTGAGATAAAATGCAAGTAATATGTTACCAATAATAAAAAATACAGCAATAATAGTGTTATTTATAAAAATTTTAGATTTATCTGTTAAAAGCCACATATTATCACTTGCCTTATACAAAAATAAAATCCAGAATTATGCAGCTAAGACATACCCAAAGTATCTCCACAGAGAAATTCTAAATTTCTTAAATAAAATGTAGAAAAAGAATATATTCTTTGAAATTCTCATTTTTAAAAAAAAAGTTTAGTTGGTAATAGGAATATTAGAAAAAACAGAATGTAAATCCAAATGTCATTAAAGACATATTAAAAAGTTAGGACAATCAAAAAGTTAATAAGTTGGGCCAATGAAGCTATCAAATATGCTGTGAAGAGGGTAATTGATACAACTAAATTTTTGTTGTTGCTGTTTTTGCTGAAAGTTTATAGAGAAAATTGGTTTTCTATTCAACAATTCATACACATTGTGTTTAGTGATGTTCATTGTAATCTTCACAAAGTAATAGCACTCTTCCCACTTCTTCCCTGTGTCTACCATTTCCCTTCATCCTTTTCTATGCCTTCCTGTGTTCTGAACTTTATCTTTGGGCAAATGCTGCCTTTTTGATCTGCTATGATTGATTGCTCTAATGAATGCATACCTTCCCAGTATTATCTTTCACCTTATAGGCCTTACTATTGTTTGGCTAAAAATTGAGCCACAGGTGTGAATTCATTTCCCTACTTGAAGAAGGTCCAAGAGCCGTAGTCTCAGGAGTTGCACTACTCCTCATCAGACCAATAAGCCTACTGTTTTTTTTTTTTTTTTTTCAGTTTTGTTCCACATTTCTCTCTCACTCTGTTTGGGACCACCAATTGTGATCCCTTTCAGCAGTGGCAGGGAGGGCTTCATCTAGTTTTTCTGGTCTCAGAGTCATGGAAGCTGGGGTTCATGCGGTCCACTCATCCTTTGAACTAAGTATTTTCTGTGACTTTAATTTTCTTCACTCTTCTTTGCTCCAGATGGGGAAAGATCAGTAGTTGCTCCTTAGATGGCTACTCACAAACTTTTAAGACCCAGTAGCTACTCACAAAGTAGGATATAGAACATTGTGGACTATGTTATACCAACTGATCTTAGTATCCCCTAGATTATGGTCCTGAGCCCCAATGCCCAGCAATTCATTTCCTCAAAAAGTTTGGTTACAAGTAAGAAATTTTCAAACTTTGCCCCATATATCTCTACCACATCCATGTATATATTTGTGGCACATATAATACATTAAAAAAAAAAAATCCCAAACTCACTGCCGTCAAGTCAATTTTTACATATAGTGACCCCTGCTTGGGTTTCCAAGGCAGTATCACTATGGAAGTAGAGTGCCCCATCTTCCTTCTGAGGAGTGACTGGTGGGTTTGCACTGCCACCCTTCTGGTTAGCAGTCAAATGTCTTAGGCATTACACCACCAGTAGAGATATCCTCTGTTATATCTATATATATTCATATATATTTATAGGTGTAATCCCACTCACCTTCACCTTTGTTCAGCACTCTTACAAATAATTGTTATTACATTATTGTTATTGCAGGATTGTGTGTGTAATAGTGTTCACGTTGTTGCCTTTACTTCTTGTGCTCCTCCTAATGTCTTCCTTGCCTTGATCATTTTGTTCTGACATCGCTCCTTGGTATACATTGTTATTCTCTTCACCTAAGTTAATATATGTCTACCCTCTAGTTACTGATTTATACTCCATTACCCTTATATCCCTGGTAAGCTTCAAAGAATGATTCTTTCTGTGAGTAAAGCTTTTCTTGCTTTTTTATGATAGTGGTATCAAACAATATATTATGTATGATATTTGTGATTAATTTCACACAGCATAAATGTCCTTTAGGTTCATCCATGTTATGAAGTGTTTTGCAGACACATTGTTATTCTTTAAAGTTGTGTAGTATTCCTTTGTGTATATGTGTCATAATTTGTTTACCCATTGTTCTGTTGCACTTAGGTTGTTTTCATTCTTTTTGGTATTGTGAACACTGCTGTGATGAACATGAGTATGCATATATCAGTTCATGTCACAGCTCTTATTTCTCTAGTGTATGTATCTAGTAGTGGGATTGTTGGATCATATGGTATTTCTATTTTCAACTTCTTAAGGAAGTGCCATACCACTTTCCACAATGGTTGTAGCATTTTTCAGTCTCACCAACAGTGTACATGGGTTCTAGCCTTTCCACACTCTCAGTAGTATTTGTTGTTTTCAGTTTTTTGAATATGACTATTAATGTTGGGATAGCGGATCTCCTACTCCACCATTTTGGATCTTCCATCTGATACAAATACTTTGGACAGTAAAGTATCACGATCATGTAGATTTATAAAGTGTAAATAGTAATAATAATAAATAAACTTTGATATATTCATATTCAGAAATTCCACACAACAATAAAATCCACAAATCAGAAATTAGATGTATAAGTGTATAATAAGTATGACATATTTATATAAAGTTTAAAAATCTAGAAAGGATACTATACACAAATTCATGGAAATGGTAAGTATCAAATCTAAGAGGGCTGGTAGTAGAGTCAAGGAACAGTTCACAGAGGGCTTTAACTACATGTAAAATATTATTTCTTAAGAGAAAAAATGTGAAGCAATTATGACAAAGTAATAAGTGCTGATGAAGCTACCATTGCACATTATGTTATTTTCTATACAGGATATTTGAAATATTTTATAATTTCAAAAATAACATGCTTGCTATAGTGCCTGACACATCATTAAAAACACAAAATGCGTGTAATTATTATTACTGTCAATATTTCTAGTAATATTATTATGCTAGTAGGCAATCTACTTCTGTAGTGATACCACCTCAGAAAGCTAAGGAGGGGTCGCTATGAGTTGGATCCAACTCGATGGCAGTGATCTTAGTTTGGTTTGGTTTAGTAATAAACTAAAACAACTGCTACTATTATTGCAATTACTACTACCTCATCCACTATTACTTTTACTAATAGAATTATTAATTACTGCTAAAAATCTACCCTGTTAAAGAAACTTATGGCTCTTTGGTAAAGAAAAGAATTCTATTGCAAAAACAGGCATCCCTAATATATCTCTTCTATAAGTTGAAATATGTGCACATTAAATATTGCAAACAACATTTTTTGGTTATTTAAACTGGTCTTTGAAAACAGAAAACCTATCAAACAAATATACTATATTATTTGAGAAACTTTTTCTGAGAATATTTTCTCTTTCATAGACATTTCTTGGTTACCACTCTTGTGCTCAAAAAGAAAGATTAAAACATAGAGCAACAAAAAAAATCTCTTTGTGCCCCAAAATCTGAAAAATATTTTTAAAGCATTAAGGAGAAAGAGAAAGACTTGTGTTTCAATGAAGTAATTTTGTACACAATAATTTAATTAAAATTTGATATAAAAACTAATATTCTTCTCAATGATTACATTCTCCTTAATGATATGGTTTAGAAAGTAATACATTAGCAAGCAAAGAATTAATATCTCTTACCCAGTTTTATAGGGAGTCCTTGGGTCGTACAAACAGTTAACTTGCTTGGCTGCTAATCAAAAGGCTTGAGTCCAGCTAGAGGGTCCTCAGAAGAAAGACCTGGAGACTATGTAGGAAAGATCACAGCCATCGAAAGCCCTATGGAGCACAGTTCTACCCTGACACACAGGAGTCACTGTGAGTAGGAGTCAACTCAATGGCAACTGGTAACCTGGTTTATATAAAATAAAACAACTTAAAATTTTAGTAATAGGAAAGCAAAAAACACATCAACTAACCCTGGCGAAAACATGCAAAGGATCTACCATGGCCATCCATTGATGCAGAGATACTCTTTTTTGTTTCTTTCTCTGAATGACCAGTCGTATTTTCCAAATTTGATTCTGCTTTCTCTGCTTCAGCCAAGAAACAAGGTGGAAATTCAGGGGTAAGTCGAATACGTCTTTCATGGTGTTTTTGGTCATCCAAATGCAAAGGAAGTTTAATTACCTAATAAGAGAGAAATTTGTTATCTAAATTTCTGAAAATATCACACACACAGTTAAATTTTCTCTAGATCAACAATACAATTTGCATAATCCAAAAGGTCAAATATGAATTCTATTTTTGAAGTCTTTTATTTGCTTTTCTTTGACTGTACTACAAAGAATGCATTTTATATATATGTTTACAAATTTACGTACTTGCTTGAGATATTGTCATTGGTCCTGTACATTTATTAATTTTTCTTTTGTTTTCACTTATAATTTTCTTCTTCCAAATAACAGTTTGTCTAAAATTCATATTGGAATTAAATTAACAAAGATTCAGTATTTACTACATGCAAGGGGTAATATTTTAAGTTCAAAAGAAATGACAAAATAGAACCTAAGCAATTCTCTCCATTTTTCTCTATTCTTAAAGTGTTAATAATAAAGTACTTGGGAGAAATATTCAGAAAATTGAGGAATTGATAGAAAAAGTTTTCTTGGGAAAGTAATGATAGAGGCTATCTTACTTGAATTATTTACCCTCTTACATCCTTACACACATGCTAAGGGTGTAGAGGTTTTACTGAACCAAAGTGGTGCTCAGGCCTCCTGCCTAGGGTTCAAGACTATTAGCCTGAATTCTGTCCCTAATAGCTCTGGTAGCATAGTGCCTAAGGCACTTGACTGCTAACCAGAAGGCTGGCAGTTCAAAACCACCAGCCACTCCTCGGAAGGAAGGTTGGGTGATCTACTTCCATAGTGATACTACCTCAGAAACCCAACGAGGGGTCGCTATGAGTCAGGTCTGACTTGATGGCACATAACAACAACAAATAGCATCATGGTACAACTCATGAGGTCATGGCAAAACCACACATCCTGGCTCCTTTTGACTGATAACAATTTCCTCCTCATTAACAGACATGGGATGGAAATCGTCAGAACTTGCTGGTTTGCTTCTTTCCTTTAATCTCTTCCAAGGCTACATTGTAAAAATCATTTTGTGTTCCTCCATCATTGCTTTGTCTGTCTTCACTTCACTTCTAAGTTTATTTTTACCCCCGATTATCTCCAAAAGGAGTATTCAAAATTTGCATTTATTTGCTCAGAAATTTTTGCATTTGAGAAAACTCACAATGAAATAAATAAACCCACACTTCTTAGAATTTCACAAATGAAGATAATTGAGTTTCAAGATAAGGAGCTTTTGTTTTTTTAATTTTCATCCTCATGAAAGAGACGCATCTATATTCCTACTTATTTTGCCTTTTAATCAGAAAGTCACCCATCTGGCATAATGGTGCTATACTCATCAATGAGACTCACTCATTCACTCATCCCCCTATGAAATATACAGAAGGGGAATATTCTTATTTTCGTCTATCAAATAAAAATGATTGCACATATTCACATCCATCCATAGTGCAAAATCAGTGTTGCTGCAGATAAAACCAAAACAAAATCCATTCCTGTCAAGTGGATTCTGACTCATAGCAGCCCTAAGGATGGTTGGGCAATCTACTTCCGTAGTAATACCACCTTGGAAATCCAAGGAGGGGGTCGCTGTGACTTGAGTCCAACTCTATGGCACATAACAACAACAACAACAGAGGACTAGTAGAATGGCCTCATAGGGTTTCCAAGGCTGTAAATCAGGGCTTCAAACCAGTTTGAACCAGTTCAGTTATAGCCAGTGACATGACCCAAATTTTTAAAATTTTTAAAACTTGGGTAAACCAGAACAATAGCCATACTGGAAAATATTAGGGGTCAAAGCTCTGGAATAGGATATTCAAAAGAGGTGTGCAGAACCCTTTTGGGAGTCCAATGAAGAAGATTAGATTATTTCCAGGACTGTGGAAAGCAACACCATTCAAAGCCACACCATCAACCACCATCTTTGAGCAGGGCACTGTTGTTTCACACTCTGTCCATCAAAAGATTTGGTTGCTATGTAATACAAACAACTGGCCTTGTCTCTAAGAAGGAGATTAAGTTTCTAGCAGGCTGTGAATCCATAAATTTTCCCATTCTGGTCCTTTTACAAATTCAAGTCCATTCTGGTTTCCCTTCTTAGACCACGACTGAACTGAGAAGAAACTGGTTCAAAGCCCTGCTGTGAATTGTTATGGAAGCAGACTGTCATATTTGTCTCCTGGGGAGTGGCTGCTAAGTTCAACTACTGACCTTTCAACTAGCAGTCAAACACTTAACCACTAAATCAATCTAATAATAATAATAATACCCTTCTCCTACAAAGTTTTTGTGAATAGGAAATCAGAAAAAAAATTAGTAATATGTTTAAATACAAGTAGGTTTTGATGAAATTGCATTATTCCAATACTTTTTATCAATTAACCACTTTCTCTTGACCATGTAAATTTTAAATATAATATCTTGCTTTTATCTCAAATATGTTGTTGTTGTTGTTTTATGATTAATACTAGTACTATGTAAGATGCCTTTTATGAATCAAAATCCATTCTGATTTTAAGAACACTGAATTTTAGGTAATTAGTAAACAATTACAGATGCCTTAAATATAGATAGATAGATAGATAGATAGATAGATAGATAGATAGATAGATAGATAGATGGCCATCAAGGCAATTCAACTACTGGATGGCAATTCCAACCACTGGTGACCTTATGTGTTACAGAGTACAACTGTCATCCATATTGTATTCTTGGCTGTAATCTTTATGGGAACAAATCACAAGCCTTTTCTTTCACAGCACCACTTGGTACATTCAAACTGCATAGTGCCTAAACTATTTACTGCTAACCAGAAGTTTGGCGGTTCAAACCCACAAGCCACTCAGTGGAAGAAAGACTGGGCAACCTACTTCCATAAAGATTTACCTCCTCAGAAACCCAAAGCAGGTTTCTATAAGTCTGAATCAACTTGATGGCAGTGAGTCTGGGTTTTTTGAGACAAGTATAAATCATTAGTGCCACCCAGGGATCTTATACATCTATATGAATGTATTTTCCCTCTGACTATGTATCTCTCAGAATAGTCATCAATGTGTCAATCTTGTAATAGGTTTGCAATAGTTTTCTACAAAAGTTGGGTGGTGTGTCTAGTCTATAATATCTTTGAGCTTAGTGCCTAAGGCACTTGACTGCTAACCAGAAGGCTGATGGTTCAAATCCACTAGCCATTCCTCAGAAGGAAGATGGGCAATTTACTTCCATAGAGATACCACCTCAGAAACCCAAGGGGGGTTTCTATGAATCGGGTCTGACTCGACAGCACATAACAATAACAACAGTATCTCTGAATTAATTTATAATGGTCTTCCTTTTCAAGCTTATTTGTATCAGTGTTTCTAATCTTTACAATTTTTTTTTTTTTTTTAATTCTGATGCTTACCCCAAAACAATTGAATCAAAATTTCTGGGAACAGAGCCCAAGCAGTAGTATTCCTAAAGCTCCCATGAGATTCTAATGTACATTCAGATTTAACTTAGGATGGCACTGTTTCCAGAATGAATAGAAAGGCACATATTCACATGAGAGTTGTTTTCTTAATAGCACACCTAGACTGCTCCAACAAGATATTTCAGCAAAACACTACAATGGAATTAGCGAAAAGGAAAAATGTCCACTAATTCCATTCAAAATAACTAGGAAACAAAAAACAACAACTTTCACTTAAGAAGGATATCTAGCTTTTTATCTGTTGGTCAAAACTATACAGGTTTCTTGGAATTTCATATATTTAATAGTTCCCTCAGTAAGGTAGATAGGTACATAGGTAGATGAGATAGATAGATAGATTGATTGATTTTGGGGGGAATCAAATTCATAGATAAGGAAGAAAAAGTCATGGCATTTTGTATTACAGGCAACTTAGAAAAATATAATCAGAAGAGCAAATTTGACATAAAGAACACAAAAAGACTAAAAAGGTATTAGAATGATTTGCACTTGCTGTGTGTCTTCATTTTCTTTTCTGGTACCTACTGTTTAATTTTGGAGCACAGAATGTATTTATACAATGATATGTGTACTACAGTACTAGGCTAGACAATGGACGGAATGTCAAACACATACAAATAAATTATGTGTGCCCAGGTGTGTATTTTATTTTTTATTTAATATTTGAAGTGAAAAGTGACATTTTGAAGTAAACAGAACAGCATTCTTCAAAGTGGTTTGGTAAAGGGAGACAGCTTTGTGAAGGCCACGTGCATCCCATGGTAATGTGGGTCATTAGTTGTCTTTTGTAGGAGCACATATCTGTCTCAGCAGTGTATGACAAGCATTGGAAATAGGGACTACATCTTATCTCTTTGGTATCCATAGAGCAGACAATCCCCAAAATGTGATAGACAGCAAGTATTTTTGATAAGGAGACATCCCTACACCCTTTGCCCAAAATGATGAGACTAAGGAGACAGACCCCCCAGCAGCAACGAAACTGAGTATCTGGGGACTTGGTGAGGAGATCTGGCTCATTTTTAAGTAGATAGTTATACTGAGTTATCTTTAAGGTTCCTGCCAATTCTATAGGGAGCTCTGGTGACATGGTGCCTAAGGCATTTGACTACTAACCAGAAGGCTGGAGGTTCAAACACACCTGCCACTCCTCAGAAGGAAGATTGGGCAATCTAGTCAGTAATTTTATTCTTTATTCCTAGGCATGAATTTAATCTTCATTGTCAAAATCAATATTAATATATAATCATTTATTATAATTTTATAATTATCAAAATTTTCAATTACAGGAAAGAAAGCTAAAGATAGAAAAAAAAAATTTGAAAAATTTTCAATTCTTTTTTTGACTTACAAAATCATATTGCCCACCTGAAAATAGAGATTGCAGAGCCAGTGGTCCAACTCCAGGCAAATCAAATCTTCAATTGTCCTGAAGTTGCTAAGTTTCTGATCATAACTTCCTCGGAGAAGGGGACATTTGAATTTTCCTTCCACTACATCGAAGTTGTTATTGCACAAAGGAAAGGCTGCCCAGCCCACAACCCGGTCAAAACAAGCATAGTTTTCATGAAGGAGAAAAAGTTCAAACAGGAAAGCCATTCCAGGTTTCACATCTTTCTTAGGAGGAAGTTTCTAGAAAATATATTAACAAGGAAAAAATGGGATGCTTGTATTTCAAGAAATATTCAATATTCAGTAATGATTACAAACAATTCAGAGTTAAGACTTGAATTGTACTCCCATTGTTTGCCCTTAAAAACTCCATTGAGTATATTTACATAAATAATCTTTCTCACCCAAGTAGTTGAACTACCGTATTGTTGTTAGTTGTCATATTGTTGGCTCCAACTCATGACAACCCCATTTTAACAAACATTGCCTGGTCTTGTGCAAACTTCAACTGAGTCTAGTTACCCAATATTCTGTTCCGATCCATAGAGTTTTCACTAGCTAATTTTCAGAATCAGATTGCTAGACTTCTCTTCTTAGCCTGTTTTAATCTGGAAGTTCACCTGAAACCTGTCTACCACGAGTGATCCTCCTATACCAGTGGAATAGCTTCCAACATCTTACTCAAACGTCACAAGTCACCACAGTATGATAAATAGATAGATGAGTAGTAGTGAGCAATCATATCACCATAAAAGTGTAACCCAACATAAATACAAAACTGACCCTGTCAATTCAAGATTCTGCATTTCACTTAATAAGTATTAGGAATCAAGGTTGTAAAATGTTAACTGGTGTGGTATTTCTTCCTTTCATTCCTTTTTCTTGTTGTATAGCTATGTCTAAGTTTTGTCATAGTTACTATTTTACATGGCTTTCATGGTGGTGTAGTGCCTAAGTTATTTGACTGAAAAACAGAAGGCTGGAGGTTCAAACCCACCAGTTACTCCTCAGAAGGAAGACTTCATAGAGATATTGCCTTGGAAACCCAAGGAAGGGCACTGAGTCAGAATCAACTCAATGACAGTGAGTTTGGTTTTTTTCATTCATCTTTGTACTATTCATGCATCCAGTTTTGCATAGAATACATACTTCTCACAAAAGTGATTGAACAAATGATCACACTCCAGAGAAACCAATCTAGGCATAAAGATAATTTGAATTACTACTACAAGTTCTGCTTGTTCAAGTAAAAATAGGGATCCATTTAATTTTGTGACTACTTTGTTTATTTCAGTTGATACTATAGTGCACATCACTGTGTGAGGAATTTGTTAGTGCTAAATGGTATTAGGCATGAAGATGGATGAAATGATCCAAATGAACAAGTCATTGTTCAAATTCTCACATAACCCATATGTAGAAATGAGATACACACACACACACACACACACACATATATATATATACACATATGTGTGTATATATGCTTCATCTCTACAACAGGGAATCTGGAAACTTGAGATACATAGATAGATAGGTAGGTAGATAGATAGGTAGGTAGATAGATTGATTGTAGATAGATAGATAGATAGATGAGCTCTGGTGGCGCATTGTGTAAGGCATTTGACTGCTAACCAGAAGGTTGGTGGTTCAAACCCACCAGCCACTCCTCAGAAGGAAGATTGGACAATCTACTCCTGTAGAGATAATGCCTCAGAAACCCAAGGAGAGGTCACTATGAGTTGAATCCTGGAAAATGAAGAACATGAGTATTTTTTTTTAAAGATACCACCTTGGATTTCTGTGAATAATTAGAAATAGATAAAGATGAGGACTTGCCCAAGAGTTTTATAATAATATATATAGCCCAAAGTGTGCAGGTATATTTTAAATAATTTATGTAAATATTCTAAGACTTTGTTTAGATTTAAAATGAAACAGAAGCATCTGTTGAAAAATACCATAACCCTGTGGCAGCTGCTCTTAAACCATTAACAGGATCAGGTTTCATTTAAACCAGATTTACCATTTTCTACAACAGCCCATGGGAAAGCTAAGAACATTAGGCACAAATTATTGACAAAAAAGATCCTTAATCAAGTTGTACTTTTCATTTGGCTAGCTAACTGTGAGTAAGCTTTGTGATAAAAGAATAAAACCTAAATGAGGAGGAGGAGGTGATGGAGGAGGAAGAATGGAGTCAGAAATCTGTTTGGGATCATCATTTAAAAATAATGTTGAAATGATTTTCTTAGCAGTAATTTCATCTATTTTATTTTTGTACTTAAAAATGAAAACTCATGATCTTCATATTCTAAACTGTTCTTATTCAGGGTTGTACTTCAAAATACTTGAAATAAAAATTGGACCAACACTAGCCCAACTCCAAGGAGCTCTGGTTGGTGCTATTGCTAATGTATTGGGCTGCTAACCAAAACATCAGTGATTCAAACCCACCAGCTGCTCCATGGGAGAAAGATGAAGCAGGTTGCATCCTTAACAATCTACAATCTTGGAAATCCTATGGGAGTTGCTATGAGTCTGGACTGACTTGATGGCAGTGGGTTTGGGGGGTGCTCAGCTCCATCATGAATTTTGTTGTAATCTTGGACATGTTACTTCCTTGTTTGTATCAAAGTTTCCATGCACTTGATTTCTCATTATTAAAACTCAAACCCATTGCCATCAAGTTGATTCCTTTTCAAAGTAACTGTGAAGAACAGAGTAGAACTCTCCCATATAGTTTCCAAGGTTGCGAGTCACTATGGAAGCAGACTGCCACATCTTTTCCCCACAGAATAGCTGGTGGGTTTGAATCATTGACCTTTTGGTTAGCAGGCAAATGCCTAATTATTGTACCACCAGAGTTACTCATCATCAAAAACAGATATATAAATATTTTTCTTATGGAATTGACTCAATAATCAACTTAGATAATAAATATAGAAATGTTCCAAAAGTATGAAATGTATATCATTATTATTATTATTATTATTATTAAGGCTTCATCCCACATACCTCTAAGATAATTCAGCTTATAGCTTATTTTAACAAAGAGGAAAAGAGTAGACTTAAAACAAATCTATAAACATGAAAACACCAGCATCTTCTTGTGCATGAGGAAGAATTCAATGCTTTATTGAGCTTAACCTAGTCACCACTATGTACTACTGCCTTTTCTGTAGCAATGTTGATGTGACACCAGTTCTCATGTTTGCAAAACAAATGTCCTCTCAATCTGCCTCACAGGATAGAGGGTCCCAGGTAAGTACTTTGACAGCCTCTAAAATAAAGATGTGAACTAGATCAAACCAAGTCACTGATACTGATTGTAATGGAAGATAAGAATAATACATTATAAAAAGAAAACCTACTTTCTCTGATAAAAGTTGTCTTATTTATTCTTTCAGTGCCTTTCCCTTGCTACACATTGTAAGAGAGACCTTTTTCCTTCTAATATGTAGCTTGGGACTCAGTCTTCTCCTCTTTGGCAAGAAAAGGTCACTATTTCATTGTAACTTCAGAGATCCTTTCCACAAATCTGAATATTTCCAGTTAGTCTATGAGGTGACATTTCCACAATTACATTTCAGTAGTTTTGTTACTTAAAACTATATGTTAAGATAAATAAGTATATTAGGTTTCCCCACAGCTATCAATTCCATCTAATTATGGCAGCCCTGATAATTGGTAGGTCCTTCATTTTCTTCATACCACAAAGAGTACTCCTTTGGAGGGAAGAGCTGAATTGCACTGTTCCATGTCACAGTCAGTACATGTGAAAGGAAGGTGGAAAGAAGAATCTAAGAAGCAAGTAAGAATTTTGAAGACTGAATGTGGCATGAAAGATTGGAAGGCAAGGCAAATTCTTTCCAAATGGACAAGTACTTTTAAATTTGAATAATAGAAAAATAATTAGAGTAGTCTTGCAAAAAGAATCAACTATTCCTCCTTTTTCTTTTTTCACCGACTTAGTTTTTTTTTGTAATGATTACGTTTTTATTTA
The DNA here is from genome assembly GCF_000298275.1 of Orycteropus afer afer. Lineage (NCBI taxonomy): Eukaryota > Metazoa > Chordata > Mammalia > Tubulidentata > Orycteropodidae > Orycteropus > Orycteropus afer. The sequence goes on from NW_006921599.1 coordinate 1,278,236, forward strand.
ATAATCAGAAAATGTTGATCATGTGATTTCAAAAGCAGAGGGCTTTCCAACTTTTCTACTGATTATGATGAAGATGGACAAAAAAGATCATCACTTCCACCATAACAAGTTAAAAGAAAAAAAGTTAAACTACAAAATTATGTATAGTTTTGAACCAATTACATAGCTTTAGAAGGCAAAGAATTTGGGAAAACCAAACCTCAGGGAGGAATAAGACCTTAGCTAAAACCAGAGGAAGATTTAACTCTTCGGAAGAGAGATGAGTAAAGTAGCAGACCTGTTATTGGGTAAGAGACTTTGCAGGGGAAAAGAGAAACTGTTTAAATTTTTAATAATCATAGGTTAGTGTGGTATGGTAATCATACCTAGTGTGGTATAGGGGAGCTCTGGTAGCATAGTGCCTAAGGCACTTGACTACTAACCAGAAGGCTGGTGGTTCCTTGGAAGGAAGATGAGGCAATCTACTCCCGTAGTGATACTGCCTTAGAAACCCAAGGAGAAGTCACTATGAGTAGGGTCCAACTCAATGGCACATAACAACAACAACAGTGTGGTATAGTGGATTACATAAATACTCAGGACAGAGTGAGTCCTCACCAGTTTCATCTATAAGACTTCATGGAGTGCTCAGTCACATGTGGGCAATTGAGGCAGAGATGGAAGGCAAGGCACACAGAAAAATCTTACAATGGGGCTGGCAAGCAGCCTGTGATCTCCAAATGACATGGTGTGTGGATCCAAAATTCAGCTGTAAAGAGGAACATCTTACATCTCAAAACTTTTGAAAAAACTTATGAATTGAAACAAACTAAAGTTGCAACCCAGACCCAATTTAGCACAATATATTACTCAATCAGGAAAATCAACCTCTCACCATAGCTGCCAGACAGAGATAGCTTTTTTTTTTTTTTTTTAGAAGAAATAATTCTAGGTGGCGGGCAAGATGGCAGACTAGGCAGAAAGACTGCACAGACCCTCTTCAACAAAGAAAAGGGAAACCAATTAACACAAACACAGAAGATAATCCTGGACCCCTGAGCCTTGAAGAGAAGGATATAGAAGTGGACTAAACCCCAACTAGCAGAAGAATTTGTGGGAAAATACCAAAAAAGGAGACAGATGAAGCTGTGGTCTGGCAGTGATCCTGAGCGATCCTGATGGCACAGCCAGCTTGGAGATTCCCGAGTGGTGGTAGGACCTAAGAATTAACCTAAAAATCA
>NW_006921599.1:1285086-1296216 GCF_000298275.1 Orycteropus afer afer
TACTCACCAAAGTAGGAGGTGGAACAATGTTTTGTATAGTATGTTATGCCAATTGAGCTTGATGTTCCCTGCGACTATGATCCCAAGCCTGCTGGTTCCACTACGTTACTTTACAAACATACTTTCCATATAAATTGTAATTCCTTAGCATCACATGCAAAATCTAATGCAGCCTTAGTATAATCTACATCTTTAGTTCTATATCCTAGTATAGATATGTCCGCACATTGTTGTCAAAATTACTTGCTCTTCATTTTTCACCATTTACCAATGTCATCCACCAACACACATGTGCACGTGCACACACACACACACACACACAATCTATTATTTTCTCATGAAAAATTCTTCCTTTGTAAACCCTCTGCCTCCTCCAAGTTTTTCTCATTGTAATTTTTTTTAAAGGATTTTCCTTTTGGACACAACCTTTGAAGTGGTCATTTTTAGCCCACAGTTTCTCAACCAGGAATAGTGATGGGATCCACAGGCCAGGGGACTTACACATTTTCATAACAATTATTAAGAGTGTTTAAGAATTTTAAAGTCCCTTATATTTAACATAGGAGGACTTCCAGTAAGATGGAGGAGGTGGCAGACAAGCTACACAAACCCTTTTCAACAAAGAAAAGAGATATAGATTCAGAAGATAATCCTGAAGCCCTGAGTTTTGAATGGAAAAATACGGAAATGGATTAAGCAACAACTAGTGTAGTAGAAAACCTGAATTAAAACAGTGTTTAAGAAGACAAACAAAGCTGTGGACAGTAAGCTGTCCTGATGGCACAAACAACCTGAATATTTCCAAGTGGTGTTAGGACCTGATAATTAACCTAAAAATCAGCTCTACTCACTGAAGGCTGCATGGACTATTGCACAGGTAGCTGATGACTGAAAAGGGAAACAGCAATGAAGGAGAAAAACTGAGCTGTGGACTTTCAGCTTTCTCGAGGGTGTAGCCATTTTGAATGTTTACAAGTGGTGGCCATTTTGGATATTTAAAGTGACAGCATTCTCATTTAGATTCCAGGGACCTAAGAATGAGCTCTGCTTTCCACAGACAGCATAGACATATGGGAGGCAGACAACAGGAAAGGAGACAGGTAGTGAGTGCATAAGTGCTGTCAACTAGTGGATAGAGGAGTACAGTACCCTGCTTACACAAATACATCCCAAAAATCAAATGTCACAATTTCTCAGAGATAAAGAGCATCACAGACCACCCAAAGAAGTAAGATAAAGCAGGAGAAACAAAGAACCAGGATAAAGGCACAGAACACATCCCTGAGGAAGAAGCAGCATTGGAACTCTCTGATAGGAATTCAAAAGGATTATGTTTAGGTAACTTCAAAGGATTGAAAGACAGATCAAAGAAAACACTGCCAAAATTGAGGAAAACACAGACAAAACCCTAGAACAATTACAGAAGAAAATACAAGAATAAAATGAAAATATAAATGAAAGATTAGAAATGATACAAAATCTACAGACAGAAATCCAGAAGATTAATACTAAATTATCAGAATAGATAACACATTGAATGGGCAAAGGAGTAGAAGTGAATCAATGAAAGACAGAATTAACGAGATTGAAGACAGATACATGAATACTTCTTTGGAAAGGGATCAATCAGAAAAAAGATCAAAACAAAATGAAGAAAGCCTACGGCTCATGCAGGAAACCATCAAAAGGAATAACCCATGTGTAATCAGAATTCCAGAACAGGAAGAGAAAAAGAGAACTACTGAGAAAAGTGTCCAAGATTTGTTGGAAGAGAATTTCTCCAATATGATGAAAGATGAGAATATATCCATTCAATAAGTCCAATGCACCCCAAACAGTATAGTGCCCAAAAGAAAATAACCAAGACGTATCATCATCAAACTCATCAGAACCAAAGACAAAGAAAGAAACCTGAAAGCAGCACGAAAAAAACAAAAAGTTACTTACAAGGGCAACCAATAAGACCAAGCTCTGATTTCTTTGTGGAAACCATGCAGGTGAGAAGGCAATGGGATGGTTTATATAAAACCCTGAAAATATTTTTTTTTTTCTTTCAGGGTTTTACATACCCCAAGAATTTTATACCTGGCAAAATTGTCCCTCAAATATGATGGTAAAACTAGGAGATTTCCAGATAAGTAGAAATTAAAGGAATTTGTTAAAAGCAGATCAAACTTACAAGAGAGAATAAAGGGAGTCCTTTGGATAGAGAACCAACAACAGCAAACAACAACCAACCATTAACACACATGATGACAAAACCCAGAAATGAAGCCAGCTATGGAAGTATCTAAAGTAAATAAGCCTACAAGATAGTAAACATGACACCAGAGACAACAAATGAGGACAAATACAAATCAAACAAGGGAAAAAAATGTGTAGTTACAGAACTTCTAAATGGTGAGAAAGTCAAGACAATTGCAAGATAGAACAGACTGTTCTAAACTTGGAAAGAAAATTACAAATCACAGGGTAACCTCAAAAAAATGATAAACCTTCACATCAAAATAAAAAAGAGAACAAGCACAAATATTTAACAAATACTAAAACAATAGCAATGAAGGAAGTGATAATACGACTCATAAACAAAACAAGTTCGATACTGAAAATTATGTGGAACAAAGAAATCAGTAACACCACAAAAAAAAACATAACAAAATGAAAGCAACAAAGTCATACTTGTCAATAATTACACTGAAAGTCAATGGATTAAATGCACCGCTCAAGAGACAGAGAGTTCCAGACTGGATAAGAAAACATAACTGATCAGTATGCTGTTGACAAGAGACACACTTTAGAGACAAAGACAAAAACAGACTAAAAATCAAAGGTTGGAAAAAATATATCAAGCTAATGGCAACCATAAAAGAGCAGGAATAGAAATATTAATTTCTGATAAAACTGACTTTAAGACAAAACCCACCATAATAGACTAGGAAGTCAATTATATAATGATTAAAGGATCAATTGAACAAGAAGATACAATCATAATAAATATCTATGGACCCAAGGAAAGAACCACAAAATACATAAATCAGACTTTAACAGAATTGAAAAGGTAAGCAGATGACTCCACAGTCATAGTAGGAGACTTTAATACACCATTTTCAATGAAAGATGGAACAACTAGAAAGAAACTCAACAAAGACGCAGAAGAACTGAACAATACAATTCACCAACTTGATCTTACAGACATCTATGGAGCACTTCATCCAACAACAGCACAATATACATTATTTTCCAGTGCACATGTAACACTCTCCAGGATAGACCATATGTCAGGCCATAAAGCAATCCTCAATAAATATAAAAACATTGAAATACCACAAAGCATCTTCTCAGGTCACAATGCTATCAAATTAGAAATCAAGAATAGGAAGATCGATGGAAAAAGAGCAAACACATGAAAACTGAACAACACCCTCCTTAAGAATGACTGGGTAGTAGAAGAAATAAAAAATAAAATTCAAAAGTTCCTTGAATCAAATGAGAATGAAAATACAACATACCAAAATCTTTGGGACAAGCAAAAGCAGTAATCAGAGGCCAATTTATAGCAATAAATGCACACATCAAAAAAAGAAGAGCCAAAATCAACACCTTAAACCAGCATTTCCAAAAATTACAAAAAGAGCAGGAAAAAAAAAAGCCTAAAGTCACCAGAAGAAAGGAAATAATAAAGATTCAAGCAGAATTATATGAAACAGAAAGTAGAAAGACAGTAGAAAAAATCAACAAGACTATAAGTTGGTTCTTTGAAAAGATTAATAAAATTAACAAACCACTGGCAAATTTAACAAAGGAAAAGAAACAGACAATAAAAATAACATGAATAAGAAATGAATTAGGTGACATCACAACAGAACCAACAGAAAATAAAAGGATAATATCAAGATACTATGAAGAGCTATACTCCCAAAAATTTGAAAATCCAGAAGAAATGAACAGATTCCTAGAAACATACTACTTATCTAAACTAACAAAGACTGAGGTGGAAAAGTTGAACAGATCAATAACAAAAGAAGAAATTGAACAGGTCGTAACAAAATTATCAACTAAAAAAAGTCCTGGTGCAGACGGTTTCACTGGAGAATTCTACCAATGTTCAGAGAAGAAATGACACAAATCCTTCTCAAATTATTCCAGAACATAGAAAAGAATGGAATCCTCCCAAATTCATTTTAGGAAGCAAGCATAATCTTGACACCAAAACTAGGCAAAGACATCGTTAAAAAAGAAAATTACAGACCAATATCCCTCATGAATATAGATGCAAAAATCTTCAATACAATACTACCCAATAGACTCCAACACCATATCAAAAAAAATAGTACATTATGACCAAGTTCATATCATTATGCAAGGATAGTTCAACATTAGAAAACCAATCAACATCATCACATAAAGAAAACAAAGGAAAAGAACCACATGATCATATCAATTGATGCAGAAAAGACATTTGATAAAATTCAGCACCCATTTCTGATCAAAACTCTCAGCAAAATAGGAATAGAAGGGACATTCCTCAACATTATAAAGGGCTATATACAAAACCAATAGCCAACATTATTCTCAATGGAGAGAGACTGAAACCATTCCCCTTGTGAACAGGAACCAGATAAGGATGCCCTCTACCTCCACTTTTGTTCACCATAGTTTTGAAGTCCTATGCAGGGCAATAAGGCAAGAAATGGGAATCAAAGACATCCAAATTGGTAAGGAAGAAGTTAAACTATCCCTATCTGCTGATGATATGATTCTATAAATAGAAAACTCAAGAGATTCAGCAAAAATCATTACTGGAACTAATTGAGAGATTCAGTGTACTGGCAGGATACAAGATCAGCATTCAAACATCAGTTGGATTCCTGTACACCAGCAAAGAGATTGCTGAAAAGGAAATAAAGAAATCAATACTACTTAAAATAGCTCCCCCTAAAAAAATAGAGTACTTGGGAATAAATCTCACTACGGACACAAAAGACCTGTACAAAGAAAACTACAAAACACTACTTCAAGAAACCATAAGAGATCTACATAAATGGAAGAGCATACCATGCTCATGGATAGGAAGATTGAGCATTGTGAAAATGCCAATACTATGCTAAGCAATCTAAACATTCAATGCAATCCCAATCCAGATTCCGTCAACATTCTTTAGGGATATGGACAAATTAATCACTAATTTTATGGAAAAGAAAGAGTCCTCAGATAAGCAAAGCACTATTGAAGAAGAAGAACTAAGAGGTCTCACACTCCTGGATCTCAAAACCTCTTATACAGCCACAATAGTCGAAACAGCCTGGTATTTGTACAATGACAGACACAGAGACCAATGGAGCAGAATTGAGAACCCAGAAATAGATCCATCAACCTATAGTCAGCTGGTTTTTGACAGAGGGCAGAAATCTATTACATGGGGAAGAGATGGTCTCTTCAAAAAATGGTGCTGGCAAAACTGGATGTTTATTTAGCAGAAAAATGAAACAAGATCTGTACCTCACACCATAAACAAAACTAACTTGAGATGGATCAAAGACTTAACTGTGAAATCTAATACTATAAAGTTCTTTAAGGAAAAACTAGGTGCAAATTTAGGGGCCCTAATATATGGCATAAATAGACTGTCAAGCATAACCCAAAATGTACTAACAGCAGAAGATAAACTAGATGAATAGGACTTTCTAAAAATTAAATTTTTTATGTGCCTCAAAAGATTTTTTCAAAAAAGTAAAAGGAGAACCTACAGATTGGGAAAAAAAATTTGGCAGTGATATATCTGACAAGAGACTTATCTTTAAAATTTGTAGAAAACTCTAACACCTCCACAACAAAAAGACAAATAATCCAATTAAAAGATGGGCAGAAGACATGAATAGACACTTCATCAAAGAGGATATTCAGGAGGCCAACAAACACATGAAGAAATGTTCACAATAATTAGCCATTGTTGTTGTTGTTGTTGTGTGCCATCGAGAGAAGCAAATCAAAACAACAATTATTAGTGCCTTGGCACTAATAGCAATGTTTAAAAAGACAGAAAATAACAAATGCTGGAGAGGATGTAGAGATATTGAGACTCTCATACATTGCTGGTGGGACTGTAAAATGATACAACCACTGTGGAAAGCAGGATGGCTATTCCTTAAAAAGTTGGAATTAGAAATATTATCTTATCTCTCATTCCCATTACTAGGTATATATTCTAAAAAAGTGAAAGCCAGGACAAGAACAGATATATGCACACCCATGTTCATCACAGCACTCTTTACAATAGCCAAAAGATGGAAACAACCAACATGCCCATCAACAGAAGAATGGATAAGCAAACCATGATACATGCACACAATGGAAGACTATGCAGCACTGAAGAATAATGTAGAATCTGCAAAACACCGAATAACATGGCTACACTTGGAGGACATTATGCTGAGTGAAATAAGTCAATCACAGAAGGATAAAAATTGTATTAATTCATTATTGTACAAAGTCAAGAAAAGGTTTATATATGGAAGGAAACTTTCTTTGTTGGTTACCAGGGGTGGGAAGGGAGGGGAGGAAACACTGAAAATAAATAAATAAATAAATTTACTGTAAATAACAAAAACAGTAATAAACAAGTTGTAAACAAACAAGAACCTCAGAAAAGAACACTTTAAAAGTTTCCTTGAGGAATAGAGATTATTTAGTAGAGATACTGGTGGGATATACAACACAATATTGGAGGAGCAGCCCCTTGCCTGTTATAAAATTTTCTACGATACACTAAAGAGTTACCCATTCACTATCTGAAACCACACCGATGAGAATGTTCACTAATTCATAAGGTAAACCAATCAGTGTTTGAACAGTTATAATTGTTAGAGAACTCCACTTCCTTTTGAGAAGGTATGGTGTCATTCATACTGTTTACCAAATATTTTCCATTCTTTCTGTTCTGAGCATGTGGTGGGGTTGTATGTCTTGGCCCTTTGTGATTACATGGGGCAGCCATTTGATTCATTCTAGCCAATAATCTGTGAATAGAAATGACATATGTCACTTCTGGGAAAGAGTATTTGTCCCCTAGAATTCTCTTTTTTTCTCCTTTACCATAGTGACAAGCATCATTCCAAATGATGGTCCTTCAGCCAATCTTTGACTTAGAAGAGAATGGATAGAACAGAGCACCCAGCTGTTTGTGGTTGCATGGGGCAGCCATTTGATTCATTCTGACCAATAATTTTTGAATACAAGTGACATGTGTCACTTCTGGGACAGAGTATTTTTTCCTTAGAATTCTCTTTTCTTCCCCTTTGCTATAGTGACAAGCATCATTCCAGATGATGGTCCTTCAGCCAGTCTCTGACTTAGAAGAGTATGGATAGAACAGAGCACCCACCCAGCTGTTCTGCAGTGAGCATGTACTGTGAGTGGAAAATAAGCTTCTGTGGCATTTAGCCACTGATATGTTGGGGTTGTTTATTACCACAGAATAACCAAACTTATGTTGACTCATTCACTGGTTCTGCCTTGTATTTACCCCTGCCATGTCTTAACACTTCTATAATCATGACTATCAGAGCCACAGGTCTGAGTCACTGAATACAAAGACAAGTAACTCATAGTTCTTTGTTAGGATCATGATAAACCCAGTAGCATACAGATACTCATAATACATACTCCAGTAGATAAGCAGAATATCGATAGTGCCTAAACTGAACATCATGAACCTACTATGGTGTCATTTAAACATTTCCTTGGGTAGGATCCTTCTAAATGGATTTCAATGATTTTTCTGACTTTAAATAAAGGATACTTCAATCCTAGTTGTTCAAACTTGTGCAATGCAATTGTTTCTCTAACTTAAAAGGGAAATAGACACCCTAATGATAAAAAGGGAGCTCTGGCAGTGTAGTGCCTAAGGACTTGACTGCTAACCAGAAGGCTGATGGTTCATACCCACCAGCCACTCCTCGGAAGGAAGGTTGGGCAATCTACTTCCATAGTGATACTGCCTCAGAAACCCAAGGAGGGGTCGCTATGAGTTGGATCCGACCTGTCAGCACATAACAACAACAACAGCAACAACAACAATGATTAAAAGCAAGGAATTTGTCATAAGAAAAATCTAGGACCAAATCCCAACCTACCACTTATTTGCTGCTTAATATTGAATGAGTTACTTGAGCTCTCTAAGTTTCAGTTTCTACATCATCAGGCAATAATAATGCATTCCTTACAGTACATAAAGCAATAAACAAAAAAATAAAATCTGTTGCCATCAAGTTGATCCTGTCTCATAGTAATTCCATGTGTTACAGAGTAGAATTGCTCTATAAAGTTTTCTTGACTATAATCTTTATGGAAGTAATTGCCAGGACTTTTTTCTGTGGTTCCACTGGCTGGGTTCAAACCTGCAAATGTTAGGTTAGTATTGGTGTTTGAATGTTTACACCATCCAGAGAACTAATCAAAATAATGGTGTTTCAAAAATGATCACACATTTGAACAGACCCATAACAAAATAAGAAATTGTACAGGTCATTAAGAAATTCCCCAGAAGGCTGGTGGTTCAAACCCACCAGCCACTCCTCAGAAGGAAGATTGAGCAATCTACTTCCATAGAGATACTGCCTCAGAAACCTATGGAGGGATCACTACAAATCAAAAACAACTCAAGGGCAGTGAGTTTGGAGTTTTTGGAAAAAACATATGCCTTCACTAGCAAATTCTACCAAACAATCAGAGAAGACTTCACACCAATTCTACTCAAACTATTCCACAACATAGAAATGGATGGAATACTCTTGAACTCACTTTATGAAGCAAGAATAATCCTGATACCAAAAACAAGCAAAGATAGCACTAAAAAGAAAATTATAGACCAATGTTCTTCATGAGCATAGATGCAAAAATTCTAAACAAAATCCTACTAATAGAATCCAACAAAATATCCAAAAATCATCACAACCAAGTGGGATTTATACCAAGTATGCAAGGATAGCTAAACTTTAGGAAAAAATCAGTGAAATTCATCACATAAATAAAACAAAGGAAAGGAAACACATACGTGATCATGTCAATCAATGCAGAAAAGTCATTTGACAAAATCCAACACTCCTTTCTGATAAAAATGCTCAGCAAAATAGGAATAGAAGGGAAATTACTCAATGTAATTATGGATATATACACAAAACAGATAGCTAACATTATTACCAATGAAGAGAAGCTGAAAGCATTCCTCCTGCTTATGGGAAACAGTGAAGGATGCTTTTTAGCACCACTCCTATTCAGTACTGTACTGGAATTCTTAGCCTGAGCAATAAGGCAAGAAAGGGAAATAAAAGGCATCCAAAATTGCAAAGAAGAAGTAAAATTATCTCTATTTGCTGATGATACGATCCTATAAATAGAAAATCTCAGAGACTTGACAAGAAAACAACTGGAGATAATACAATTCAGCAAAGTGGCAGGATACAGGATCAACATGTAAAAAACAGTTGGATTCTTCTATACTACCAAAGAGAAAAGGAAATCAGGAAAACAATACCATTTGCAATAGCTACTCAAAAGATGAAGTAAACCCACTGCCATCTAGTTGAATCTGACTCATAGTGACTCCCATTTCCTTTCCAGGGTAGTAAATCTTTACAAAAGTAGATTGCCCTTTCTTCCTTCCACAAAGTGGCTGGTAGGTTTGAACCACAAACCTTCTGGTTAGCAGACAAATGCCTTAGTCACTGTGCCACCAGACTGTCTTAAAAAAAAAAAAAAAAAAAAGATGAAGTACTTAGGAAAAAAATCTAACCAGAGATACAAAAGACCTACAAAAGAAAAGTACAAAACCCCTCTATAAGAAACCAAAAGAGAATTATATAAATGGACAAATATATTATGCTCAAGGATAGGAAGACTTAACATTGTGAAAAAGTTTGTCTGGAAGCTTCACTGAAACCTGTCCACCATGAGTGACCCTGCTGGAATTTAAAATACCGGTGGCATAGCTTTCTAGCATAACAGTAACATGCAAGCCACTACACTATGACAAGGTGACAGATAAGTGGTAGATAGTAGAGCATACGGGGGCAAAATTATTAAAACTTCTTAGCCATAAGCAAACACCTTGAGGGAATGAATCACTGATCCTGGGAACTCAGGATCATAGTTGCTGGAGACATCTAGGTCAATAGGCAGAACAAAGTCCACAAAAAATATATATATCCTACTTAAGTGATAGATATTAGATCTCAAAAGTTTATGAACAGCTATCTAAGGTGCAACTATTTGTCTCTCCCTATCTGGAGCAAAGAAAAGTGAGGGAAATCAAAGACACAGGAGACAATCCAAAGGACTAATGGACAACATGAACCTCATCTTCCACAACCCAGGGACCAGAGGAACAGCATGGTATCATGCTACCACTGCTGACTTCTCTGAAAGAGATCACAGTAGAAAATTCTGAGTAGGGTGGGAAAAATGTGGAACCAAACACAAAATTTAAAAAAGACCAGGCTTACTGGTCTGATGGAGCTGGTGGAACTCCTGAGACTATGACGTTTAGTTACCCTTCATGTCTGGAACTGAACTTCTCCATGGTTTACCTTTCAGTCAACCAACGTTGTTGTTGTTATGTGCCGTCGAGTTGGTCCCAACTCATAGCAACTCCTCCTTGGGTTTCTGAGGCGATATCACTAAGGAAGCAGATTACCCAACCTTCCTTCCGAGGAGTGGCTGGTGGGTGGCCAGTCTTCTGGTTAATAGTCAAGTGCCTTAGGCACTATACTACCAGAGCTCCTAGCCAAACAGTGACAGGCTTAAAAGTGAACAATTACACCAGGGAAGCATACACCCCTTAGAACAATCAACCATATGAGAGACAAAGAGCAGTATTTGCCCAGGGATATAGTTTAGAAGGCAGGACGTGTGTATAAATTGTTGAAAGGAAAACAAATTTGCTCTGTATACTTCTACTGAAATCACAATAAACAGCTTTGTTTTGTTTCTTTTTAAGTCGACATTCTAATCCCAAAACCTGTGAATATGCACTGAACACTTTCCCTTGTTACCCTCCCGAGAGGGACCGGGTCTCCAGGAGCAAGGTAAGCACAGGCATAGCACAGAGTAGCAGGCTGGAAGAGCAGGAGAAAG
>NW_006921599.1:1299741-1303354 GCF_000298275.1 Orycteropus afer afer
AAAGAGGGGGAGGCCTTCAACGAGATGGATTGATACGGTGGCTGCGATGATGGGCTCAAGTATAGCAGGGATTGTGGGGCTGGCGCGGGATTGGGCAGTGTTTCGTTCTGCTGTGCATGGGGTAACTATGAGTTGGAAACAACTCGACGGCACTTAACAACAACAACAACATGTTCAAACATATGCTAAAAAAGAATTAAGGAATTAGATGGAATTAAATTTGTTAATCTGCTGAGTTTGAAATGCAGAGATTATTTTGGATTGCCCTGGTAGGTCCAATATGATTACAGGGTCCTTGAACGTGGAAGAGGGAGACAACAGGGAGAATGTATCAGAGTGATGCTATATGAGATAGACTCAACCAGCCATTGCTAGGTGTGTTGATGCAGGCATCCAGGAGCCAAAGAATACAGGCAGCCTTCAGAAGCTGGAAAAAGCAAGAAAACAGATTGTCCCCCAGAGTATCTTTAAAAAAACACAGCCCTGTCATCACCTTGATTGAGACCCATTTCTGACTTCGTATCTGTAAAATCTTAAAGGAATAAAGTTGTGCTTTAATCCACTAAATTTGTGGTCATTTTTTACAAGAGCAATAGGAAACTAACACAGGTAGTCCCTGATTTGTGATAGGGTCCTGTTCCAATGACTTTGTTGTAAATCAGTTCTGACCTAAACCAAACGTCTCATTTTTCTCTTCTTCTTCTTGGTTTTCATTATTATCATTACTATTGTCCTTTATTATTACTATCTTTATATAAATCAACACTGAACATGAGTTAGTGAACATCTGAGAATGATAATATCAACAAATTACATGTTGCAACATTGTGTGTAGTACATATTACTAACAATAAGATATAACCCCTCCATACCATAAAAAAAAAAAAAATACAGGAAGTCATTAGTACAGTCCATTGTAACTTCAATATGTTATAAAGTAGGGACAACCTGTACATTCCTCATAGGATTAATAGAAATATAAAACTTGGAGAGTAGTAGATAATGAATCTTTTGCATGTTTTCATGTTCCTTGCAACACCTACTACACTAGGCACTCTATATTTTAATTCTGACAATAACCCATTGAGAGATATTCTGTGTATTTTTCTAACCAATAAGCTGAAGGTCACAATGTTTGTGGAAATTGTCCAATAGCACTCAGGCACTACAAGATGAGGAAAAAGTATCTCCACAAAAAATACTAAATTTAAAAATCATTCTATGTTCTATAACAGGAGCTCTGATAGCATAGTACATAAGGCACTTGACTGCTAACCAGAAGGCTGGTGGTTCAAACCTACTAGCCACTCCTTGGAAGAAAGGTTGGGCAATCTACTTCCGTAGTGATACCACCTCGGAAACCCAAAGAGGAGTCACTATGATTTGGGGCCAACGTGACACATAACGACAACAACATGTTCTATTAGTCAACTAATATTGAATAAACAGGTTGTTTAACTGACTAGAAACAGAGAAAAGATGAAAATTTAAATAAAGAGGACCATAAATTGGCAGAAAGGACTTGTCAACATATTTCAGATGAGAAGAACAGTTTGTGCCAGCTTGTAAATGGGGCAAAGGGAAGCAAGGGGCCAGCAACCAATTTTTGTCAATTGAAGCTTAGGGTCCATAATAAATATCATGACAGAGTAGAGAATAATCAAAGCCTCAACAGGATGATTCTAGAGCAAATTCTGCTAATAAAATCACTGCTTAGCCTTAAGTAAGTAAGCTACTACCCCTGGATCTTGATTTCACTCTCTAAAATGCAGGTAGTGGCAGTTACAGTGGTGATGAAGAAAAGGTAGCAGATAGGAGAATGGAAAATGAACAAAACAGTCTTTTCCAGGGCTAGCATTCTATGAGTAATGAGGGTAGTCAAAGAAGTAAATCAATACACTTAATTTGCCTTTGAAATAACAAAATGTTCCTTTTGAGGCAGATAACTCTGGACAGATGAGTGGGAATTGATGCCACAGCACAGGGTAATCTAGGTTATCCAATGAGAGTTTTATGGTACCATTCTTTTCTTTTCTATTCCCTCAGCCAAGATAAATAAATAGGCAAATTAGCTCTACTCCCCAGTCTTTCTGCTGTAGGATACAAGAAAGTAATTATTCTTGGAAACTTATCTTGGCCTAGGGATCAAGGACAGAGGGTAGTAACAGCTATAACTAACATAGCTTCTGAATAGAAGATGTTGTTATAGGGAATCTTAATTTCTACACCACTAGAAAAACCAGTGTTCTTATGTATAAATGTAGTAGTAGTAGGTCTCTGATTTTTCAAACTGATTTTTTAAAGTTCTTTCATTATAAAAGGTAATGTAATATCAACAGTGAACACTTACTGAGAGCTTCCTAAATGTAAGGCATCTTTTCAACACTTTTACCTTGTTAATTCAATCACTACAGCAAGTCTATAAAATAGATCCTATCATTGACCTCATTTTATAAATGATACAACTGAGGCAAAAAAAGATTTGGTTCTAGGTCCAACCTAGTAGATATAGAGGGTAGAGAAGGAATTGAATTTTGACAGAGCCCCACCCATGCTGTGCTGCCTGGATGTAGGAGGGAGCAATATTCGAAGACCTGCCTTGAATTCATGGCCCAAAACATTCTTCTCTACCAATGGTCCTGCTCTCCAAGATTCCTAAAAACTAGGGGTCTAGAGCTCTCCCTCCAGATATCTCCCTTTATTCAGGTCCTTCTTTCCTCCTCCATTTCTCACTTTGGGCTCAATGCTTTCTGTCTAGAACAGATGAAGACATACCAAGAAAAAACACTTTTACCCCAATAAACCCCAGATATCAAGGACCCTCACAGAATGAGTCTTTCTGAAAGGCTAAATTTACCAGATAATATACACACTAATATAATTGAATGATCCTTCCTTAAAAACTGATGATCACTTAAACCTATACTCCTTGATTCTAGTTTCATGATTTCTTAACAATTAGTTTAGTCATGTGAGAATATTAATTATTATACTGCATTCTAATGCAATAAGATCCTCAATGCCTGAGACTAGCAGTCCTGAAAACTGAGTTTGTATAAAAATTATTTAAAGGTCCTTTTAAAAAATATGTTTCTAGATCTGAGACTAACCATCCTGCAAACTGAGTTTCTATAAGAATTATTTTAAAAACATATTTCTAAGCCCCCTTCCCAGTCCTATATCAGGAAGTCTGGGGTGAGACTTGGAATTTGCACAAGGTGGTAGTGATTCAAGAAGGCCTTGAGCCTACACTTAGAGAATCACAGTCCAGTAAGGAAATAGAGATAAATAAGATATGCTTTTGCTCCCCTTAGTCATACCTCTGATTGACTTCCACAATGGAGGACAATCACACTTCGGTCTAAAAAATCTGAGTTATACCCCAATAACAACTTGATAAAAAAAAAAAAAAAGGTTTTTTTGCCCTTTGCCATCAAACATGACTGTGAAGAGGAAGAAATATATGGCATGCCATCTCATCACCTCTCAATTCCACTACCTGACCTCAACCTCAATATGTCATGGCTCATCTCTTCACTTCACATGCTACTCAAATGTTCAACTAAGAATATTTTACTCAAGAGATATGGCAAAATCTAATTGAATATTTTAA
>NW_006921599.1:1304251-1310364 GCF_000298275.1 Orycteropus afer afer
AAAAAAAAAAAAAAACATTAAATAAGACAAACAAGGTTTGTTCTCTCACTGAGTGTAGTGTGGTGAGAGAGGAGTTAAGCAATAAACAAATAAACAAGGAAATAGCAGTAGTGATGTGATCCAATGAAAACAAAATTGTGATGTGCTAGAAAATGACTATGGAAGAGAGGCTATTATCTCAAAAATCTCTTGTCTAAAGAGTTGATACTGAGCTGAGATCTACTGTTTCAAGATCTGAGGAAGAAGCCTACTAGGGCGGATGTGAAAACTAATTCACTAATTCTCCAGCAAGAATAAGTTTGATGTGTTCAGAGAATGCAAAGTGAGACTGGAATGAAATAGGCAAGCAGAAAACTAGTGTGGAATAAAATTACGTGGATAGAAGCCAGGTCATGAGAGATTTGAAGGCGAAAGTAGAACATTTAGATTTTTACTCTGAATACAGCAGACAGCCACTGGAAGATCTTACCCACTGCCATTGAGTCAATGCCGACTCATCACAAGCAACCCGATATACAACAGAGTAAAACTGCCCCATAGAGTTTCCAAGGCTGTAAATCTTAATGGAAGCAGAGTGTCTCATCCTTCTCCGAGTGCATGGCTGGTGGATTCAAACAGCCAACATTTTGGTAAGCAAATACTTTCACCACCAAATACAGCCACCAGACCTCCTCAGAAAATATTAAGCAGGGGCATAATATGATTTGATTCTTGTTTCACTAAATTTACCTTTTTTGGTCCCTTAGTTTAATGATGTCTTGACTGAACAGAAGTCATTTTCCTACCACCACCACAGCCCCATCAGTTAGAAGTTCTTGACTATTGCTTTTTATTACTATGATGCAAACGCAGAGGAAAGATAGCTCGGTTTGTCCTTGGCTTCGTGACCTTGGAAAAATCCTTTGCCCTACTCAGTCCTTGGTGATTTCACTTTGTGTTCATATGAGAATTAATGCTCTAAAAGTTATTGTAAAGGATTTGGTATAGATGTTAAAATAGTAAAACATATTCCCTCTGAACGTAGTGAGTTCAAATATAGAAGCAAGTTCCTCCTCTTTAGAGAATTCAACATGATTTGATTGTTGAATTGTATGCAAAGTGAACAAGAACTACTATTTTGTAACTAGGGCATTTTTAACTCTGAATATATTGAATGTGAATAAAGAGAGAAAGTAGACACAAAGAACAAAGATATTTTGAAAGAATGTTCAATAAAATAAGAAATGTAAGTCTGCATAAAACTACTAAAAAATTTTATAGTGAAAAAAGTTCAAGTAAATGATAGTCAGTACTGTCTGGTATTTTTTGTTTTTGTCTTTTTTATTGTGGTAAATATACATGTAACATGTCTTTGAATAACTGACTCTGGGGTTCTTAGAATTGTTGATTCATTAAAAAAAATTGTATTGATACAGCCACATTTCTAGGCATTGGAAATACAGCAGTGAACAAACCAGACCAAAATCCTACTCTCAAGAAGTATATATTCTAATGCTGTGAATTATTCTTAAGATTAAATGTCCACTTGGCAATATCATAAATATAACAGCCTCATTCCTAAATGATACAAATAGTGTCTTTTCAGAGGACAAAAAGAAGAGATGGAGAATAAAAGAGAGAGAGAGATTTAACTATAGAAATAAAAACAAATGTAGTAAAAATACAAAGAAAGATTATAGGAATTGCTAAGTAATTCATAAAAATGGAAAGCCAACATAGCAGCTCTTGAGGCTACTTTGAAATTGAATTGCTAACCTTGGTGCTTTGGATTGTGGAGGCACTCTCATGTGGATTCAAATTTCAGCTTCAAACACTTGAACAAGTTCTTATGTCTAAAACCTCAGTTTTTCATTGTTCTATATCCTACTTTGGTTAAAAACTTGTGAACAGCCATCTAAGATGCAACAATTTGTCTCTCCTCATGTAGAACAAAGAATAGTAAAGAAAATCAGAGGCAGGTGGAAACAATTAGTTCAAGGGGCAAATGGAACCATGGGAACCTCAGCCTGCATTACTCTGAGACCAGAAGAACTAGACGGTGTCTGGCTACAACTACCCATCCTTGGAAAGGCATCAAAATTGGATGGATGGGGAGAAAAATGTGGAACAAAACTCAAAATCATAAAAAAAAAAAAAAAAAAAGACTTACTGGTCTGATAGAGACTGGTGAAACTTCCAAGATTATGGCCTCTAGTCACTCCTCAGGCCTAGAATTGAACTCATGCCCTGTTCCAGCCTGAAAATAACAGGACTGCAAGGTGAATGATGATACCAGGTACATACACTCTTTAGAACAATCAACCATGGGATATCAGAAGGGCAGCATTCACACAGGGAGATAACTCAGAGGGCACAAATGCATAGGAAAGAAGCACACAGGGAATAGGTAACCATAGAGAGGAAGTTTGAAGAGAGCTGTTAAATTGTGGGGATTGCAATCAATGTCATGAAACAAAATGTATATAAACTGTTGAATGAAAACTAACTTTGCTCTGTAAACGTGCACCCAAATCATAATTTTAAAATAATGAATTAATTAAATCTCTGTTTTCTCAATTGGGTTTAACAGTAGTTTGAGTTGGGTAAAGTTTGCATTCAGTAATGTATATTATTTTTTATTGTGGTAAATATATATAAATAACCAAAAATCCAATCTTCCTTCCAAGGAGTGGCTAGTGGGTTTGAACCACCAGCCTTCTAGTTAGTAGTTAAATGCCTTAGGAACTACAACACCAGAGCTTAAACACACACACACGCACACACACGTGTGTGCTTGTGTGTGTGTGTGGTAGCATAGTGCCTAAGGCACTTGACTTCTAACCAGAAGGCTGGTGGTTCAAACCTACCAGCCACTCCTCGGAAGAAAGGTTGGGCAATCGACATCTGTAGTGATACCACCTCAGAAACCCAAGGAGGGGTCACTATGGGTTGGGTCCGACTCAACAACACATAAAATACAGCAAATATATATATATATTTCAAGTGTTTTATCTTTTTTTAATAACCTTCACATGTACAATTCCATGACATTATGATTATCATGTTGTTCAACCATTACCCTATCCACTTCTAAATTTTCCCATCACACTTAATGGAAGTTTCTTATATGTTAAGTGCATGGTAATGTAATTGGCAATCTGTAGGCACTCAATAAATGTTATTCTCTCAAACTTACAGACAAAAAGTGATACAGTGACAAAGTGACCATCTACTCTTATGTTTGTGATATTAACACACATCATATCATCCCATAGCAAAGATATTTAGTGTAGACAGTCTTCTAAGAAGGTAGAATAAAGAATAGATTAGTCAGGCAAGATTCTTTGAAGGATTATGTTGCGGTAATAAAGGAATCAGGCAAAGAGTAAAGCAGAGAATATTCTATATGGAGGATTATTATTCTGATGATAAAAGTAATTATAGCTACCTGTTATTCCCTGCATGCAATGCACCATGGTAAGCAGTTTATGTATCATACTATTAAATGCTCATAAAAATTAAGTATTATACTCCCATTTCACAGATGTGGGAATTGAGCCCTAAGAAGTTAAAAAACTTTTCCAAGATTTTGAAAACTAGTAGATAGCAGAACTAGGATTCCAACTGTCGTCAGCCTCCCTCTAATGATATGCTCTTAACTAGTATACCAAGGGTCACGTTTGTGTTTTTTTAATTTTAGTGAGGTCCATGAGGAAAGAAGTGGGATGCTCCCTTCCTTGATTATAAAGTTATGTGTGTACAAGCAGTGGGAAGTGTGTAGGAAGAGTAGGAAGTGAATTAAGGTTGGAGTTAAGAGAGGAGTTGGCAGAAGTACAACATCCCCTACAGCCATCCCAAGACCATTGCTGAGAATGGAATGCCCAAGGACCACAACTGCCAATCATGCAAGTACCATCATCTCTTATAGTCAAGGCTCTCTCAAGTCTCCTGTTCCTTCAATTGGCAAAAGTGACCCTTGCAAGATGTGATAAAAAGAGTCTTTTTCATACTGTATAATGAAAAACTTTTTAAAGTTTTCATATCAATGTGATATGAAACACACTGGGGCTATTCACTATGAGTGACAACAATCAGTAATCAATAAAAGGCAATAATCAAAATGCTCAGCCTCTAGTTATCCTAAGACTACTCCTTCCTCACTCACACTCACTATCATAGAGTAAATTATGACTCATAGCAACCCCATGGCATTTCTATGGCTGTAAATCTTTACAGCAGGGCGGGAGAACCAGAGAGAGGAGAGGAATAGGGCTGGGGCCCAGGAAAGATGAGGAGTGAGCCATAGGGATATAGGTGAGGAGAGGGAACCTAGGCATGCCCAAAGCAGCACGGCGGGAGAGCTGGAGAAAGGGGAGGAAAAGGCCCAGGAACCGGGACAGATGAGGAATCAGCCACAGGGATCAGCTGAGGAGAGGAAACCCAGGCATGCCCAAAGCAACAGGGCAGGAGAACAGAAGAGAGGAGATGAATAAGCCCAGGGACCGGGACAGACAAGGAGTAGCCGCAGAATACAGGTGAGGAGAGGGAAGCCAGGCATGCCCAAAGCAGCAGGGCAGGAGAACTAGAGACAGGAGAGGAATAGGCCCAGGGACCAGAACAGAGCAAGGAATCAGCTTCAGGGACCCAGGCAAGGGTGGTAGGAGAGGTTTCCAACATGGAGACAAACCTGTCTGTCGGTTAGTCCTACCCTGGTGACATGTTGATGTGAGTTTGAGGTTGAGCCACTGGTGTTTCAAACCCAGCAGGATGCACATGGTGCATAGGTATCAGCCCAGCTTACAGACTGAAACAGACTAGGAAGAAGGAAGAGGCCGTCCACTTCTCAAAGAATTGGCCAGGGAAAACCTTATGAATAGCAAAGAAACACTGTCTGATACATTACCATGCAACTTTATGAATCGTCCGGATAGGTTAGAAGGCTCTCAAAATAGGACTGGGAAAGAGCTGCATCATCAGAGTAAACCTAGCCTTACTCATGGATAAGGTAAAGCTTTTGAGACCTCCATTTGCTGTTGTGGCACCACTCAAAATGAGGAGAAACAACTGCAGACATCCATTAATCATCGGAACATGGAATGTACAAAGTATGAATCTAGGAAAATTAGAAGTTGTTAAAAATGAAATGGAACACATAAAGATTGATATCCTCGGCATTAGTGAGCTGAAATGGATGGGTTTTGGCCATTTTGAATCAGAAAACCATATGATCTACTATGCCGGGAATGACAGTTTGAAGAGGAATGGCGTGGCATTCATCATCACAAAGGATGTTTCAAGATCTGTCCTAAAGTACAATGCTGTCAGTGATAGGATAATATCCATACTCCTGCAAGAAAGACCCGTTAACATGAATATTATTCAAATTTATGCCCCAACCACCAAAGGTAAAGATGAGGAAATTGAAGATTTTTATCAAATTCTGCAGTCGGAAGTTGACCAAACATGCAATCAGGATGTGTTAATATCACTAGTGACTGGAATACAAAAGTTGGAAACAAAGAAGAATCATCAGTAGTTGGAAAATTTGGTGTTGGTGACAGAAATTATGCTGGAACTCCCATGGTAGAACTTTGCAAGACCAATGACCTATTCATTGCAAACACCTTTTTTCAACAACACAAATGATGCTGTACACATAGACTTCACCAGATGGAACACACAGAAATCAGATTGACACATCTGTGGCAAGAGGCGGTGGAAAAGCTCAATATCTTCAGCCAAAACCAGGCCAGGAGCTGATTGTGGAACAGACCATTAACTGCACATATGCAAGTTCAATTTGAAGTTAAAGACAATTAAAACAAGTCCAAGAGAGCCAAAATATGATCTTGAACATATCCCTTCTGAATTTAGAGATCACCTAAAGAATAGATTTGATGCACTGAACACTAACGACCAAAAACCAGAAGAATTTTGGGAGGATATCAAGAACATTATCCACAAAGAAGGCAAGAGATCACTAAAAAGACGAGAAAAAAACGAGAAGACCAAAATGGATAACAGAAGAGACTCTGAAACTTGCCCTTGAGCAGAGAGTAGCTAAAGCAAATGGAAGAAATGACAAGATAAAAGAGCTGAACAGAAGATTTCAAAGAGCAGCTCGAGCACACAAA
>NW_006921599.1:1312604-1363130 GCF_000298275.1 Orycteropus afer afer
AACAAATCTTTACAGAAGCAAACTACCTCATCTTTTTTCCATGGAGTGGCTGATGTTCAAACCACTAACCTTTTGGTTAGCAGCCAAATGCCTTAACCACTACACCACCAGAGCTTCTACTTCTTCCTATGAGCTATTAAGAACATTTCAATTCTTAAATAGAAAATGTCACACAGAAAATAGCCTTTTGCAAAATGTTGGCTTCATCATGTATTAAGAATTAATACTGTAGGTCATTTTAACAAGTTTCTGATATATGTAGTTTTCAGAAGGCACTTCAGGGAAGAATATAGTGGACATGACTAATAATAACAAGATTATGAACTATATTTTTCATATATATATTGGAATCAGAACTTTACCAAAGTATTTTGCCATACTAAGTATTTAGGAAATTTTAAGTTAAAAAATATATTTGACTATTTCTCTGAAATTGAGCATCCTCTTCTTAGGCATACAATTTCAAACATTAATTTCATAGTGATATTTTAGAATCAGTTCGAGTACCAGCTAGATGACTGTGTGATTAAGTGTCTTGGAATTTCAACAAAAGGCATTAAATTTTTCACAGTATTTGTGTTTCATTCTCAGTGTAATAAAAATATGCCACCCTTTTAATAATGAATAATAGATTATCAGTTTTTACATTCATGGATTAAATGTCATGTTTGAAAAGTTGTTATTTTATTCATACTGAATTTCCCTCCAGTAAAACAAAAATGGTGCCCATCTATAACTATGCAGTAATAATGATACCTTGCCACATTGAAATATAAATATTAACTAGTTAATACACTCTTTAAAATGTCCTAAATCTACAAAGTTGTCTGAGAGCATAGTGAATTTAGGAGAGGTTTTCTTTGAAGCTTTCAGGCTGATGATGTGTGCCCTACATTAGCCAGAATCTCCTACATATAATGTGGATGCAAATGAATAGTAGCCAGACCTTCCTGCCATCACAAATTAAGCTCATTTTAATGATGCCAGATTTGTACACCAATTGCTAAAAGTTGAAGTAAATTGATGCTCCTTCTTTCTCACTGGAAGACAAGTACAATTCATTGTCACCAGTTCTTCATGAACCCCCTGTCAATCCCCTTGCATCTCCCTCAACCACCTTTAAACATGCACATCACATAACTGAAAGACAAGACATCTCCTACAAGACCCAAATGCCATTTGGATGACACAAAACAAAATTTAGAAGTAAGATGACCTTTTTCTTTGAAACACTCAAAGTTTAATTTACAGAAGCTAAGCAGATGAAAGTAGCTCTGATGGCATAGTGGTTAAAGCATTCACCTGATAACCAAAATGTTGGTAGTTCACACCTACCAGCCACTCCACAAGAGAAAGATGAGGCAGTCTGCTTCCATAAAGATTTTCAGTCTTGGAGACACTATAGGGCAGTTCTATTCTGAATGAGTTGGAACCAACTCAAGGGCAGAGGGTATGTAAGTGAAGAATACTGAAAATACCATGCACTGACAAATAAATCTAGAAGAAATAAACCAGAATGCTTGCTCTCTATAAGAGAGAATGGTGAGACTTCAGTTCATGTTGAACAAAACTCCAAAACTTAGTGGCTTAAAACAACCACCATTTTACTCTATGTCCCAACCATGTGAATCAGGAATTTATTTGGGTAAGGCCCAGCAGATGACTTTTCTCCTCTAGCAGATGACATCAACTGGGGCCACTTGGTGATATTCTACTGGCAGCTAGGCTGAGCAGCTGGGTCCGAGACAGCTTCACTCACATGCCCGGCAAATTGGCAAAGACAAATGGAAGGTTAGAGTGAGTGGGACCCCTCTTTGTCTCATACATAGCAGAGCCTTGTCATGTTGTCTCTCCAATAGTGTAATAATAAATATATTATGCAATATAAATAAAATTAATATATTTGGCCATGTATTTTGCAAAAATTTATGCCTAGCCTGTTGTTGTTGTTGTTTGCCGTCGAGTCGGCCCCAACTCATAGCGACCCCTCCTTGAGTTTCCGAGGCAGTATCACTACGGAAGTAGGATTGCCCAACCTTCCTTCCAAGGAGTGGCTGGTGGGTTTGAACGCCAGCCTTCTGGTTAGCAGTCAAGTGCCTTAGCCACTATGCTACCAGAGCTCCCATGCCTAGCCTAGAAACCTCTTTCTGAATTAACACCATACATAGAAGATTTCCAGTAACTCAAGCAAACCAAGGTGAAGCCAAAAGTGCTACTCACCAAGATTCCTTGTTTGTTTTGACTCTTCTATTATAAGTTTTTCCCCCACGTTTGAAGTCCTTGTTTATTTATTAAACCTACTTCTCATTTGAGTCAGGGCTGACTCGATGGCACATAACAACAACAACAACAACTTCTCATTTACACAGTGAATGAACAATTTAATCTATCCAGGTTTGGTGACAGTGACCAAGAAAATGAAGGACAGTTTGTACACAGTATTATAATTACAGAATAGGAGTACATGCTTGTTGAGAACTTCATCTTTCACATATTCTTTTAAATTCTTCTTTAAAAAAATAAATAAATAAAGAGATTGTAGGTGACTTCTATAGTCAGAAAAGACAATATTAGCTATTTTTATTTGCAAATACCAAGAAAGCTTCTGGAGAAATTTTTCTTGATCTTAAAAAAAAAAAAAAGCACAAGTCTCAAAAAAGTTACTTTACTTTTTTGGGCTTGGTCTTAACATGACATCAAACAAGTGCATTGAAGAGGTCACCATATATATGTTAATCTTCCTGAGAATCTCAAAGACATGCAAGAAGGCTTCCACTCATTACTCCCCTTGAAAATAAGCTTTGTGGAATTTATTCATTTTTGTGAGTTTGTTCACTTCTTTTTTTAGAAAACATTCACCTAAAATATTGTTCCTATTGATCAAAGAGTAGAGAAGAGACACCAAACATAAGGTTGTAAAATTATAAAATGCCAACATTTATTTTCTTATTCATTACCAGCTATGGGCTTCTCATTTGTAAGTAATGTTAAAATAGTACCTCTGTTGATTTGTTTTCTCTTGATCGGATTTATTCCTACCTTAAAAACAATTTAGAGATATGGTTCTTAGAATAACTGTAACATTTCCTTCACTTTCTCTCTTTTTCAGGAAAGAATACACTTTCTTTATATTTTTTGGTAAACTGGATTTAGGTTAAATTTGTTGCACTCCCATAACTAGAGTTTCATATCCCAATGGTGTTTGTTTTGTTTTGTTTAATTTTAGAAACAGCTATTGAATACTTACAATGCATAAGTACTATATACTCTGAAACACAAAAATAAGTATAATATGGCCCTTTCTCTCTATCACCTGAAATATTGTTCAATTTCTAATATACTAATGCATATGAACAAGAACAAAATTACACTGAGATTGGGATCTGAAGGATAAGTAGGAATTAACATTAGAAACAAAAGCCTGGTGACAAGGTAAAAATTAGAGAATGCGTAGAACTTGAGTACAAGTTGGTTTGAGAAGGTAGGTTGTTTTGATTTGATGAGAGTGAAGACCATGTAAGGAGATGGAAGATATGTCACTGTGGAATTTTAATCTGTGTCAAGAAGCTTAGATTTATCCTAGGAGCAATGGGGAGCCATCAATGGTTTTAAAAGGGAAGTGATGAAATGAGGTGATGGAAAGACCATCGTAGTTAATGATTCTCAGGGCATTAGTGCTGCCACTGGGGTTAATAGAATATCCCTTTTGAGGATAAGACAGCAAGAGTCAAATACACAGAATTATATAAGACAAGGGTTTCATTCCCAACACTGCCCTAATAATCTGTACAATCAATATTGGGTAACTTACGTTATTTCTTCAAACTTCAGTTATTCATCTGTGAAGCAGAAATACTAATATTTACCTCACTTATTTCTTTTGTGGTTAAATGTCATACTAAAGACAAAAGCAGCAACTCTGTTTTGGATTTAATAATAATTTATAGATTGTAGAAGGAAGGATTTTATATATCTTTCAGAAAATATTATTCACAATTGATCATTTATCCTGCCAAACAATGTAATTATGCACGTTACAAGGGAAATAATAAATGTATAACTTATCTAACTAAAACTTCATTTAAGGTATAGAGTTGGCCTCTGTTTATTGCTGGCTTCATGGAAACTAGTTTGTTTTTAGTTAAAAATTATTTTAGTCCTTGCAGCATGTTAGGCACTGAGCTGTACTATTTCATTCACTCTGGGCAACTACCCTATTGGTGGTAACACAATAAAACCAATGAGGTAGGGCTTTTTTTGTGTGATGACTAATTTATGGTTGGGACCAAGCAGTGTTTTGTTCTGTTGTACATGGGGTCGCTATGAGTCAGAGCCAACTCAACAGCACTTAACCACAACAACAACAGTTTATAGTTGAGATATCTGAGGCATATAGAGACTGGGTCATCCTTTATAGATCATATTGCTAGTAGGTTTTAGGGCCAGAATTCAAATTGGTTGTAGAGCACACCCTTACTCACCATCCTACCATGTCTTGGCTGCCAGCATGTATTTTTTACATACACAAGAAAGAAGTTTCTATTAAAACATTTCCAAAAGATTTCATGGGATTATTTATAGATTAATTATATGTATAAATTATATAGGATTTATTAATAGATTAATAAATATATTTTATATTTATAATAGCAACAACAACATAATTTTATAGTAATTACAATGTATTTTGTTTCCCTTATCCAAAGAAAAAGACCTAATCTAGTCACAAGCGTATAAAGTATAGTCCTTGAAAGCAACAGACTAATAAATGCATAACCCAAGCCATGGTATTTTCAATCCCCTCATATGCATATGAAAGCTGTAAAATGAATAAGGAAGACCAAAGAAGAGTTGATGCTTTTGACTGGTGTTGGTGAAGAATACTGAAAGTACTATGGACTCCCAGAAGAACTAACAAAGCTGTCCTGGAAGTAATGAAGCCAGAATGCTCCTTGGGAGTGAGAATGTTCAGACTTTGTCTCACCTGCTTTGATCATGTTGTCAGAGGGACCATTCCCTAGAGAAGGATATTATACTTGGTAAAGTGGAGGGTCAACAAAAAGGTAAAGGTCCTCAATGTGATGGATGAATACAGTGACGGCAATGATGAGCTCAAGTATAGCAAGGATCATGAGGCTGATACAGGACTGGGCAGTGTTTCATTTTGCTGTACATAGGGTCACTGTGAGTTGGCGCCAACTCAATGGCACCTAACAACAACACCTGCTTGCGACCGGGTCAGTGTCTAGAAACCTGTTCTGTTCTTCTCTGAGATTCCACCCTGTGGGTTTGTGCTTTTAAATACCACCCATTGAAATGATGGCATACATTTGACTTCTACCATAAGGAATCCTCATGATTGCCATAATTTTGTAGAAGGAGAATCACTTTCTGCCTTCAGACAAGAGTTCATTTTATTTCATCATTCACACACTGACACATGATCCAAAAACCAGATGTACTTATGGAATAAAACAGGGTTAAGTACCATCAAAATCACATGCTTTTTTCCCCCTTTGGCTGTCACAGGCACTCAATCCACGGCATGGTTTTATTTTCTTTGTGGTGTGAGGGTAATGTGAAAAATGAAATATGTAAGCTTAAATTGGAGGAAACCATGGTCTTAATGGAATCATTAGAGAAATTGTTCCAGAACATGATATCCTTCCAGAAATAAATAACCCTGTAATGTCAGCAAATTCAGAGTCAGCATGGGTTACCTGCTCCACACAGAGAGGCCTGGTCATGTTCCTTAGATCTGCCTGAGGCTTAGCCCAACTTGAGTACATGACCTTTCAGAATTTTTAAAAATTCATTAATCAATGTTCTTTGCCAGAATTTTCCTGGTTTTGCTTCTTTAACCTACTACTTATAATTTTTTTTTTAGGTTAGTCAATCACCCTACCCAACTAAAATGAAAGTTGCAAGCATATAATTGTATCTAATAATTATATAAATAAGGTTCTTTGGGTTCTGATACCACTGCCAAAGTTCAACAATGAGATTTTAAAATGCTGCTCAAAAAGGATGATAATACAAGGTAATATCTTACAATAATAATCACCATTCTTTATTTTTATAAAGTATTTTACACATTTTCTCATTCAATCTTCTGCTAAAAAAACAAACCTACTGCCATCAAGTTGATTCTGACTCTTAGTGACCCTACAGGACAAAAGAGACTTGCACCATAGGGTTTCCAAGGCTGTAAGTCTCTACCAAAGCAGACTGCCTGATCTTTTCCCTGTTGAACGACCGATGGGTTCAAACTGCCTATATTTTTGGTTGGTTAGCATCCAAATGAATTCTTTGACCACTGCACCACCAGAGCTCTTTCAACCTTCTATGTAGCCCTAACATTTCCACATTTATTTATGCATATTTAAAGTATTAGAAACCAACTAGATATGAAGAAAGAGTAAAATCTTTTCCTAAACTTCTGAAGGATCTGTGTGATTTACCTATGGTAATATTTTCCTGATGTAATGTTTTCAAATAATAATGTTTTCTATACTTTTCCTCTTGCTAATTATAAATAAGATGAATTCTCATTCATGTGTGAATGGTTCGATTCAGCGATTTCCACACTGTGGTGCATATGTTTTATTAAAAGTAGAGAGGCCTTAGCCCCAACCATTGAATTAATTGGTTGAAGAAATAACAATCATGTAATTTTACAAATTGCATCAGCACTTATTCTTTCTTTTGTTATTCAAAAAATATCCTCTTGATTGCCATTAATTCTCTAAAAATTGAAAAGAAAAGACCTACTTTTATTCTATTCTTTTGTACTGTTAGGGGGAGTTCTGGTGGTGCTGTGGTTAAAGCATTGGGCTGCTAACCAAAAGGTTGGCAGTTTGAACTCACCAGCCACTTCATGGAAGAAAGATGAGGCAGTCTTCTTTGGTAAAGAGTTAACGCCTTGGAAACCCTATGGGGCCTTTGTTCTCTGACCTACAGTTGCTCTGAGTTGGAATTGACTGGATAGTGGTGAGTTTGTTTGAATTTTTAGTTTGTCCCATTGCAAACAAATAGAAATTTAAAAAATAGAACAAAGATAACATTAGTTCTTGCATTCTTCCTTCTTCTAGAAAGACACTCTTCGTTAATTCTTTCAGTAAATTTCTGTCATTGTCCTTGTTAAGTTCTGTCCAGTTGGCTCTGATTCATAGTGACCCTATGTACAACAGTACAAAACACGGTGGGGTCCTGTACCGCCCTCACAATATTTGCTGTGCTTGAGACCATCATCATAGTCACTGCGTCAATCCAACTCTTTGAGGTCTTTCTCTTTTTCCCTGACTGTCCATTTTACCAAGCATAATATCCTTCAAGGGACTGGTCCCTTCTGATAATATGAACAAAGTACTGGAGATGAAGTCTGACCTTTCTCACTTCTAAAGATCACTCCAGCTGTACTTCATCCAAGACGGATTGTTCCTCCTCTTGGCAGTCCATAGTATTTTCAGTACTCTTCCCCAACACCACAATTCAAATGTGTCAATTCTTCTTTCTTCCTTATTCATTGCCTGGCTTTCACATGTATAGGAGGTGACTGAAAATGCCATGACTTGAGTCAGACATATCTTAGTCTTCAAAGTGACATTTTTGCTCTTTAACACTTGGAAGAGGTCTTTCATAGTAGATTTGCCCAGTATAATACATCTTTTTATTTTTTGACTGCTGCTTCCTTGAGTGTTGATTGTGGATCCAAGTAAAATGAAATTCCTGACAACTTCAATCTTTTCTCCATTTATCATGACGTTGCTTATTGGTGCAGTTGTAAACAATTTTGTTTTCTTTAGGTTGAGATGCAGGCCATACTGAAGAGTTTAGTCCCTGATTTTTGTCAGTAAGTGCTTCAAGTCATCTTCATTTTCAACAAGCAAGGCTGTGTCATCTGCTTATCGCAGGTAGTTAATGAATCTTCCTCCAATCTGAACGCTGTGTTCTTCTTCATATAATCAAAAAAAACAAACGAAACTCACTGTCATAGAGTTGGATCCAACTTATAGTGACTCTTCCTTCAGTTTCCAAGGCAGTATCACTATGGAAGTAGATTGTCCAATCATCCTTCTGAAGAGTGGCTGGTGGATTTGAACCGCCAGCCTTCTGGTTAGCAGTCAAATGCCTTAGGCACTACACCAACAAAGCTCCCCTTCTTCATATAGTCCAGATTATTTGTTCAGCATGCAGATTAAATAAGTATGGTGAAAGGATACAGCCCTGATGAACAACTTTTCTGATTTTACCCCATTCAATATTCCTTTGTTCTGTTCAAATGGCTGCCTCTTGTTCTATGTACAAGTTCCTCATGAGCACAATTAAATATTCTGGAATTTCCATTCTTCACAATATTAGCCATGTTTGTTACAATCCACAAAATCAAATTCATTTGCATAGTCAATAAAACACTGATAAACATCTTTCTGGTATTCTTTGCTTTCAGGCAAGAGCCATCTGACATTAGCAATGGCAGCCCTCATTTCACATCCTCTTCTGAATCTGGCTTCAATTTCTGGGAATTCCCTATTGATGTACTGCTTCAACCATTTTTGAATTATCGTCAACAAAATTTTACTTGTGGATGGTATTAATGATATTGTTCAGTAATTTCCACATTCTGTTGAATCATCTTTCTTCAGAATGGGTATAAATATGGATTTCTTACAATCAGTTGGTCAGGTGGCTGTCTTCCATATTTCTTGGTTTAAACAAATGAGTGCCTCCAGTGTTGCATACATTTGTTGAAACATCTCCGTGGATATGCTGTCAATTCCTTGAGCCTTGTTTTTCACCAATTGCTTCAATGTACCTTGAATTTCTTTCTTCAATACCATTGGTTCTTAATCATATGCTACCTCCTAAAATGGTTGAACATCAACCAATTCTTTTTTGGTACAGTGACTGTATATTCTTTCTGTCTTCTTTTCATGTTTCTTGAATCATTTAGTATTTTGCTCATTGAATCCTTCTATAGTTCAACTCAAGGTTTGAATTTTTTCTTCAGTTCTTTCAGCTTCAGAATGCTGAATATATTCTTCCCTTTTGGTTTTCTAACATCAAATCATTGCACATTTCATTATAAAACTTTACAAGTCTTTACAAGCTGCCCTTTGAAGTCTTCTGTTTAACTCTTTTATTTCATCATTTCTTCCATTCAGTTTAGCTACTCTCCATTCAAGAGCAAGTTGGATTGTCTCTTCTGACATCCATTTTGGTCTTTTCTTCCTTTCCTGTCTTTTTAATGACCTTTAGCTCTCTTTAGGTATGACCTTCTTAACATCATCCCACAACTCATATATTTTCTGGTCTTTGGTGTTCAATGTGTCAAATCTATCCCTCAGATGGTCTCTAAATTCAGGTGGAATATAATCAAGGTCGAATTTTGGCTCTCGTGGACTTGTTTTAATTCAATTTTAGTGAAATTCTGTGAGAGGTATATTCTTAATCTTCACTTGTATAAAATATTTTAATTCATGCACCACCACCCTCCCACCCCAATTCTTAAGTTCCAAAATCATCAATTGCCTTCAATCTTCTATGGTTGCAGACTTTAGTTTCATTTTAATGCGTCCGGCTGTGGATTCATTTTACTTCGTATTATTCAAAATTTCTGGACCCTGGATGTGAGAGCTCATGTATTCCAACAAGTCTGAAAAAAATGGCATCTATCTTTTTATAAGATGGATTGACACAATAGCCACAATGATGCACTCAAAAATACCAAAAGTCATAAAGATGGTGAAGGATTTGGCAGTATTTCATTCTGTTATACATGGGGTCTTCATGAGTCCAAGCCAACTCAGTCCCAACTAACGACAACATCTCTTCATGTAATGTCTTTCCCTTGTTCTCTCTATTCTTTTCCAATGGATGTTTTATGAGATGTACATTAGACTTCTCTTCTATGTGTTTTCAAAATGCTTTCATATATTCTATCTCATTACCGTTTAGCATTACACTCTAGATTTCCTCAGTTCTGACTTTGAGTCCATTAATTCTCTGTTCAGAGAGTCTAATCTATGTAATATATTTTTAAAATTTTTAATTTCAAATACTATATTTTTTCATTGTAGGAATTTTATTGCAGATTATCAGAAATGTATTCTTAAAAGGAGATATTACCACCTATGTGTCAGTTTATCCTATTGTGGTGGCTTGCATGTTTCTGTGATACTGAAATCTGTGTTCCTGGTTTTTCAAATACCAGCAAGATTACCCATGGTGGACAGGTTTTAGTGGAACTTCAGACTAAACCACACTAGGAAGAAAGGACTGGGTGATTTACTTCTGAAAACTGACTAAAAAAAATCTTATGGATCACAACAGAATTGCTGATATAGTGCTGGAAGATGATTCCCCTGGTTGGAAGGCACTCAGACAATAAAATAGCCATACAAGGGACTTGGATATGCCAACAACTGTAAAGATGGCACAAGACTAGGTAACATTATTTATGTTATAAATAGGTCACTGTGAGCCAGAGCTGACTTCACAGCAACTAACAAAACCATGAATTAAATGTCTTGTTACTTCTGTCTTTTGATGGGCAAATATTTTTTGTTTAGTCTCAGCCCCTTAGACTAGCCTTGAAGATCCTATATTTATACAGGAGATAGTTTCAACACTCAGGGACCCAAAGCCTCATCTCCTGAACAATCATTAAGTCTGAACCTTTAAGACAAGATCACTGATCTGTTCTCCCCTCCACCAGACATCCATAGACCCACCTCCCCTCCCATGCACCCACTTCTTCTCTGGCTTTCTGATGCCCAAGGAGATCTCTTTCTCTTGAGAGCTTATTTATGCATTTATAAAAACCTTTTGCTTATATCTTATCTAGAATTTCCAGATGTTTATAGAACATAGTTTAAAAACAAAATATGCCTTTGACTCTCAATTATAGCAGTATGAGGGAGTAAGATAACTTGAATATTTAACTGAGCCCATAATCTTGCCAGAACTGAAAATCAAAAAGCATATTTCTTTGTGCATAACTTCGCATAGCTCTAAGCCTATCAGTTATTGATGAAAACTATCGTCAAAAAAGGCAATACTTTTTATTTGAAATACTTATAGGGTAAATATCAATACCAAATAAGTTCCAGATGCTTCTATCAATAAATTTTTATTCAAAATCTTCAAGATAATGAAAATTATGAGCCTAATCTTAAAGTACAGTAGGTGCAATTCTTACCTTCCATGCAGGAGACCCCGGATCACCTCCTGCTAATGTACCTCATGTGTAGTCACCACCTGTGATGGAGACTTGTATGTTGCTATGATCTTGAAAAGGTTTCAGCAAAGCTTCAAGACTAAGATGAACTGGGGAAAAAGGCCTGGCAATCTATTTCCAAAAAATCGTCCAATGAAAATGTTATGGATCACAATGGTCCAATCAGCAACTGATGATGAGGATGGTGAGGGACTGGGCAGTGTTTCCCTCTGTTGTGCATGAGGTTATCCATGAGTCAAGGATAGACTCAATGGCACCTAACAACAAACAACTACCTCAGAGTCAATCTTTTAATTTATTTCTCATGGCAACCCAATAAGGAAGGTATTATTATCTCATTTTACATATAAGAAGACTGAGGCTCATATTTGCTAACTACATTACCTCAACTAGTTTGACACGTTCACCCTATAATACAGAAGGATTAATGTTAAGATGTGAAATTATATAGGACAAGATCAATGCATTGTATTCACAGGTGGTACTGTGGATGTCTGGGGAAATACACTTTTGGTCTTATTAATATTAATACATCTGGCCCAACTTATTGTCAAAAATAAGCCAGCCTACATGCAATAAAATTGTTCCCCCAAGCAATGTAACTTTGTTGTTGATGTATGTTGCTGTCAAGTCAACTCCTCTCATGGTGACCCCATGTACAACAGAATGAAATGTTGCCTGGTCCTGCACCATCTCCACAATCATTGGTATCTTGAGTCTACTGTTGTGACCACTGTGTATTTTGAGTGCCTTCTAACCTAGAGGTCAAATCTCCCAGAACAATATTCTATTTAAATACATAGGGATTTCATTGGCTAATTTTCAGAAGTACATTGCTAGGCCTTTCTTCTTGCCCTGTCTTAGTCTAGAAGCTCCACTGAAACCTGTCCATCGTGGATGATCCTACTGGTATTTGAAATGCCCATGGCATAACTTCCAGCATCATAGCAACATGCAAGCCTCCACAGTACAACAAACTGACAGATTGGTGGTGGAATACAACCTCACAGGTTCAGAAATTAGTCTTTTCCACAACAGATTCAGCATTTCTCCTATAATTAGGACTGGCTTTTATACTTGAGTAATGAACTCTCCGGAGCTCGGGTAGCATAATGTATAAGGCACTTGACTGCTAACCAGAAGGCTGGTGGTTCAAACCCATCAGCCACTCCCTGGAAAGAAGGTTTGGCCATATATTTCCATAGTAATACCACCTCAGACACCCAAAGAGGGGTTGCTATGAGTTGGGTCCAGCTCGATGGCACATAACAACAAAAACAACAGTGCACTCTCAGTCCTTCCTGGCAGCATAGGAAGAACTTCTTTAGCATTTGTAAGATGTCCTGTATTCTAAATAACCCCTTTGAAGCCAATTTATTTTATTCATAGAATAAGAAAAGAGATGAACCTGCTTTAGACTTGTATTTAAATGTAACAAAATATCTTAAATGTCATTGTATCAATTACATACCCAATGCACATTTGTGTGTTTATGGAAATGTTTCCCTATTATTAAAACATTACATTGCTGGAAAACTTACTATTTTAACTGTCAGTCTTCCACAAGCTACTAGCAGAGTGACTGGCAGGCAGAATTGTGTGGTTAGTGAAAAACTTGATGTTATTGGGTAGAGCCCAATGGAATGAGCAAGACTTTGAGCAATAGCATTTTTATTCTGAAAGCAAAAAGTCTCAGATGACTTCTCTTTTCTGTCAAGTTCTAGATATTTGTGGTGCTTTCCCTACCCCCTTTGGTTTTTGTACTGAAATTTGTACTTTTCTCATATCCACTGAATGTGAAATAGCCTAGTGTGTTTCTTTGGGGATCCAGGATTTTGCTAGGTGATACCAAGGGATAGATGTAATTCAGTGACATTTTGTCAGGCTGTTAAAGAGTAAATTTTTCTTGACTGTGGCAGGAGGTAATTATTTTTTTGTTTGTTTCTGACACAGGGGAAGAAATTTGGGGTTGTTATTTCAAGAGATTTTTTTGTTCTGTTTGGCAGGAAGGAAAAACACATTTTATTGTTGGAGGACTTGCCAGTCTCTGCTTTTCCCTACAGAGTTAATGCCATTTTTTAACACTTTGAACATTTTTGCAACCTCAGTCTGCCTCCTTCTCCCTGAAGACATCTGTGGATGCACATCTTTCTCTTCTGATCTCACCTGTTATTTTATCTCTAGTACATTGTTACCATCATTCATCAGCATGAATGGAATATTTCCTACAAAACAAACCTCGAATTAGAAGTAGAAGTGGGTGCCTACTGTACCCAGAGTTCACAACCTACTAGAACGAGGATATCTGAACAAATAAAGATGCTGATGAAAACAAGTTGTATCCCCTTTGAGTGTGCAAGAGTTATTTAAGCAGAGGGCTCAAAAAGTGAGTAGTTTTTCTTTTTCTTTTTCTTTTTTTACCTTTTCTCTGTGTTTTGACATTCTACATAACCGATTGATGTCAATTCCATTTCCACGCATAGTAACTCCATGTATGTCAAAGGAAAACTGCTCTCCTTAGAGTTTTCACTGGCTGATTTTTCAGAAGTATGTTACCAGGTCTTTTTCCTGAAATTTTGTATTTTTTCTATTTCTTAAAACTTATGGTGAAGTTGTTGCTCAGTTAAAAAAAAGGGGGGGTTAGCCACTGTCTTCCTAACAACTTACATATCTAAAATCTAAGATAGTGAAAACTGAAAGCTGGAAATTTATCTTCTTCCCAGATGTTGGAAGTAAGTAATGGCACCATAGGTTTGTTGTTTATAGATTGACTTCAAAATTACTCACTTTTATTTTTATACTTTCCATTTAAATTTATTCACCTGGCCAAAAGAATATATTCATAATAAAATTACTTAAAATGATACATTTTAACAAAAGTCTTAATAGGAGAGTGGTAAAAGAAAGCATGCTCTTATTTATTTTAGAGAGCACTTACTGTCTTTCTAAATATCACTAAATATACCTACAGCGATCTTTATAATGTTTATTTCAGTAATTTAAATTAATAATGTAAAGTTAATTCTATATTTGTGAACAATCTCAACTCATGCCTATTATCCAATGCATTAGCATAAGATGAGTGCTCTAGGAACAATTCAACATCATTTTCTTTCTTTCCTCTTACACTAGAGTTGCTTTGTAGACAGAAATCTATCTAGAGCTAGAACGCCAAAGAAAACTGAGCTTTGCTCTCTGGTTTCACAAGTATATCACAATCCCCCATGGTCTCGGCTGATCATCCCTGCCTCCAGGACCACTCCTTATTCTTACCCACTACACCTTTCCTCAGCACTATCTATTCTAGAACCCTTTCTATAGTAACCATACTCCTCTATATCCATAACATATTTTCTCAACAATCCCTCCAACTTCTCTTCTTACCTGAAGTCTGGCTTTCACTTAAAATCACTGTCCCTGGCTGCCAATACACTTATACATATATTTCATACAAAATACACAAGAGAGTGGTCTCAGAATGTAAATCTCAAAAGGGAAAGAATTATTCCAAGAATCCATAATATATGTCCTTGATAAATAAGGATGATATTGCAGTCTCACACAGAATTTAGAGTATTCATTCTGAGTGGGTTTCAGCAGAGCTATGGGGTCATAGTAGGTCAGAATAGACTTGACAGCAACCAATAACACCCAGTTTAAGATAGACTAGGAAGAAGAGACCTGTCTATCTACACCTGAAAATCAGCCAGTGAAAACTCTATGGATTATAATGATTCGATCCACAGTGAATCATGGGGATGGTGCAGGACCAAGCAGTGTTTTATTGGTGCTCATGGAAATTCCATGAGCCTGGGCCCAATGTGATAGCAGTTAACAACATGTGCTTGGCATATAAACCAGAAACCAAATCCACTGCCACGGAGTCGATTTCAACTGTTAGTGACCCTCTAGGACAGAGTAGAATTGCCCCACAGGTTTTCAAAGTTGTAAATCTTTATGGAGGCAGACTGCTACATCTTTCTCCCATGGAATGGCTGGTGGGTTTGATCTCCTGACCTTTTGATTAGCAGCCTGACACTTAACAATTGTACTACCAGGGTTACTGCTTGGTGCAGAGTGGGTGCATATGTTGGTCTTTTGCCAAATAAATGAATGAATAAAATATATCAAATTCGTTATCTAAAAATGCATGGATAGAAATAAAAATAAATAAAATAAAGTGGAGATAGAGAGAAAGCAGGGAAATCAACCAAAAAGAAGGTGATGTCTGTGTCCCTAAAATTTGCTTACCAGGTGAAGGTTTTCATTGAAATATAGCCCCACATTATAGAAATTTCCGTCATGCCTAATTGGGTGTGTTCTAGTCTTCAACTGCTCTGTTGTCCACTCCTGCAAGACAAAGCTTCCCAGTCTGCCAAGCAGGGAAACTTTAAGGAAGTAAGAGCCTTGGGGCACCTTGTCCTTGATGCCCCTTAAACATTTTATCTGCATTTGAAGAGGCTGCAGTGGCTGAGTCTGCTCAACCTACATAAAAAACAGAGTTATTGAATTACGCAGGAACTGGGTAAAAACCACACAATTAGCAACAATGTGCTTCTCAGGGGGAAAAAAGTTAGACAATTATTTTGACTCAACCTGTAATTGTCAGGTATTAGCAATGATAACAGATGAAAACACATAATATATAATTAAGGGGTCAAAAGGCAAGACAGCTGATTATGCCAGGGAAAGTTTAGCAAATTTTTAAGCACGGTATGTTAATAATCTGTGACATCAGAAACCATCCATCTATTATAATAAGATAGAATTAACAGGAAACCAACACTTCTAAAAGCCACACAGCATGCCTTTTAAGATATTTGTGATGGGTGAACATGAACAGTAAGCTGTAAAGTCGAAGTTTAAAAGATGACAGCCATTATCTACAACACTAATAACAGACTATAAAGTCACATTGATTGGTGAAGTGCAAAGCTGGTCAAGCTAACACGTTACCTTGGCCAATAATTTTATATTTTAACATGAATGTTAACTTGCACCAGGTTTCAAATGAGAGTCAAAAAATAACGAGGGTGGAGGAGGACAGTATTTGTATATATGCTTTTCCTAAAACTCTGAACAAACTGCTTATATCTGAAGGACATGACTCAAAAATATTTTACAAGACACTGGAAATTCATTGTTCTCCTACAGCTGAGAGAAATAGGCCATTTTCATTTTTAATAAGTGCTGAAAAGTTTATGCAAATTGATAAGAATCTTAATAAACCAATGTTTCAAATGAAACAAAACTGAAACTGGCATTATAAATAACTCAGAAGTCGTGTTTTCTGTACTTATTAAAACCAAACCCACTCTCATCAAGTGATTCCAACTCATAGTGACCTCTTAGGACAGTGTAGAACTGCCCCCTGGGGTTTTCATGACTGTAAATCTTTATGGAAGCAGATACCTTATCTTTTCCCTACAGAGTGGCTGTTGTGTTCAAACCAACGTAGCAGTCAAATGCTTTAATCACTATGCCACCAGAACTCCTCTTTCTGTACTTACAAGTCCCTAATAGTTTTCAGAATAATTTGACCTTTAAAAATTGGCTATTATGTTGTACTTTAAGCAAAAATAGTATCATTTTTGGAAGTAAGTTGCTCTCTTAGCTACTGAAGTTAGTTGTGCCACCAGTTAATCTGCAGCCAACAGTAATCACTTTTTAATCCTGCCTAGACTTTATTTTCTGAGAGATAATATATATTTCCATATAGATAGTATGCTTCTGGAATGAAATCACAGTTAAATAAATAGTGAAACTTGTTAAACTTCTTTTGTTCCTTCATACAAGTCATACTTAAAAACTAATCAGAATAACAATTATTTTCAGTTTAATTAGAAAACCTTAATTAACAATAAAGACTTAACTTTAATATTTCAGTTTCCAAAAATATTTTAAAAATTAACACCATGTGAATAAATAAGACAATCTTTTTAAACCTCAAGGCAGGATTACTGATGCAGACAGACTGAGTTATTAAACACATTCTAAATTAAATGCCTCTATGAATTTTATGCTGAAATATATTGTGATAGTTTTGCATGCCAAATGTGACATTGTGTATTTTAGATTCATCTTCTGTAGTAATTTTAGAAATGCCATACAAACAAAGATTTTGTCATTTACCAATGGAATTACTATGCACGGGCGCTTAGCCATCTCTTCGCCAGCTCTTGTGGCTGCTTCAAGTCAGCAAGCCATAAAAAATCTTTATCTCTCTGAAACACAGCAATTTGGAAGATAATCGAATGGTGACTGGGGGGCAGAAATGCCAGTCTGAAGAATTATACCACAATCTTGCTTGCATTTACAACCTCCCTCAAAGCAAGTATCAGACGAGTAGGAAAAGGAGATAGAAGATCCAGCATGTCTCAAGCCTTGTCTCATTTGCACGGTGGCAGGTCTGCCTCATTGTCTAGCAAGGGCTCAGCCTGGCACTACTGGCACACTGTCCTGGAGAATTCCAAATACTTATCAGTTAAAGGACTTGCATCATTCTATATTAGTATAGGATTCACCTTGAAAATATTATTTTAAGATCTGCTAAAAATCGGTTTCTCTAAATTAGAGTCCTACAGGAGTAAAAGCACAATGGGAAATAGTCAATGCAATTGATCTCATCATTGAGCATACTGCATCAGAGGAAAAAACAGTCCAGGAGAGCCTCACCTTCCAGCAAGGACCTGCTGTTCCCTTTGATTCATTAGTGACTTCTATGCAATTACCAAACCTTGCTCCCATGTCTTCTTCACAAACATTTAGATTTGCATTTAATGGGTGACTTTGAGGTCTGCAGCCAGATATAAGAAAGGAGGAAGAACAAAAAAGAGAAATTGATTAAGGAATGTAATGAAAAGGTTTGCCCCTGGAACTACAACACAATTTGATGTTTTCCTTAAACATTTTATCAGATTCACTGCCAATTAGATAGCAGCACTTTACAGATGCTGCAGGTTATTAAAGTCGGGGAAGTGAGTAGATTTTGAAATAGGGCCCCATAAAATATGCTGTTATTGTTAGTTGCCGACTCATGGCAACTCCACGTACAAGAGAATAAAATATTGCCTGGTCCTGTGCTATCTTCACAATTATTGGTGTGCTCAAGTCTATTGTTGTAACCCTTGTATATTTTGAGTGTTTTCCAAATTAGGAGGCTCATCTTCCAGCATTGTATCAATGTTCTGTCGCAATCCACAGGGTTTTCCTTGGCTAATTTTTGAAAGTAGATCACCAAGACTTTCCTCCTAATCTGTCTTCAGCTAGAAGCTCTGCTGAAATCTGTCAACCGTGCATCCTGCTGGTATTTGAAATACATGTGGCATAACTCCCTGTATCATAGCAACATACAAGCCAACAAAGTACGACAAACTGACAGATGAGTAGAGGCCGTCAAATGTAAGACCTACTGTATTAGCTACTGATTTCTGCAATTAAAAATTCACTTGTTTCAGAAATTATTGGAAGATAAAATATTTGATAAGACTGTTTGGCACTTTATTTTCTGTCCCTGCCCCTTAATCTTATGTGTATTGTTAGAGAAACTTTTAAGGGGATGTTATTTAAATGGATGAATGGATGAATAGAAGATAAGACATAAACTACTTTGTTTTTAATACACGGGCCAGGGATTGAGATCTATTCCTGCCCTCAGCAGGTTCTATTCCTCCTACTACATGCTCACTGAGTTTACAGAAGGTTTTATTAATTGATTCTTTTTCATTATTATTTTGAACTACTTGAGTCATGACAGCCTTAGCCTACTTCCCAAATTTCATTTGAGTTAGGAAGGATCTTGTTTTTAATTTCTCCTGACTTAAGCTGAATTCCATCAGCAGAGCCATCTGTGACAATGACTGTGCTCCCACCAGACAATGGCCTTTTTGGCTCCCACTGCTGATTTAGTTCCCTGGGATAGAAATAATTTCCTTAATTCAGTTAGAGCTACATTGACACAAGGGTTCATTAGGACCCCCATTTGCTGGCAATTCAATTTCAAATTAAATACACTTTGTTGTAAATTTTATTACTTTTAAACTACTGTATCTGTTGTCTTTAATGGCCCTATTATACAGTTATGAAGGTAAACAGATTTCATTAGTAAACATCAAAAATTTTATGTTAACCATAGTGAGAGATTTTCCTCAGTTTCTTTTTTTGCTCCATTTTCAAGAATTGCAAGGCATTCATGAAACATCCCAAAATCTTAATCTAAATAATTAGACACTAAATTAATAATTATAATTCTAAGAAAGAAATAAAAGCAAAACAACAAAGCCAGTGTTTCGTGTTGCAAATCCCAGTGCTTCTCTGTAATTACAAGTTTTCTAAAAATAGATTCCTTAGTTAAAAAGGAACACACTGCACATCAAATGGTCAATACACAAGCTTTAAGATGATACCAGGCAGATAGAGGAAAGTGTAGTGATTTGCATTCCTGTGGGGCACTCACACCCTGGACCAGAAGCCAGACCTGATACCAGTTCAATTTTGGATTAAGTCCTAAGGCATATTATTATTCTTATTTCCCCTCTTACACAGCACATATTGAGTTTATAATCATATGAATATATGTGTGTGTTTGTGCCTTATGAAAAAAAAGTATTTATATAAAATACATATTCCTGCACTAGAAAGGATTTAGATATTTTCTATAAAATAAATAAACTGATTCTCAGCTTATTTATTACTATACTGCCCTACCCCAAACTAGCATATAGATGAAGGAGTACAGATAATCCCAGGAGAAAACTGCGTCGTGTTGCCCTTTAAGTGAATCAAACTATGGATACATGTCATCTACAATTAGCCCCCATTTAACACATAGCAAAATAAACAAAAACAGGAAAATGCATTAAATCTAACATTAAAGAACATACTTCTCAAATGCTTTGTCAGTCTTTAAATTTGACATAGGGATGTGTTGATTGAGTCCTTCCCCTTCAAATTGCAAATCCTGCATGAAAGAAAACAAACCATTAAATAGAGTTGATTCAAAATTCACTTGAAACATCTTTTCTAACACCAGACTGTGTGTGCATAATTCAGTACTATCTCATGCAAACTGGAATGCATAGAGACCCTATTATTATTACTCCTTCAGATGATAATGGAAGGACCCCATATAAGTAAACTTCAACAGAGTTAAGGTGAATGATGAAAGACAGCCCACCCACTATGGAAGCCACAGTCTTTTATAACTCTAATCTTGGAAGATACATACCATCTCTTCTACTATAAGCTACTGATCACACAGATCAACCCTGGTACAATGTGAAAAGGAACTACAGAAAGGTGTGAATAGTAGAAAGTTGGGAACATAAGTCCACAACAATGATGAACTCAGATATCTAATGTTGGAGGTAATTTAACTGAATCTCAAATTATTCCCAAGGGTCTGGGAATAATTATCCATGGCTCTCAGCTCTGTCCTCTGGACTCTTGATTCCACCTTCTGAATCATCTTTCCTTTCCATCAAATGTAGCACAGACTTGCAGCACATTAGTTTTGTCAATCTCATTCGTACCAGTATGATTTGGGAAAACAAAACCTTTTTCATATTAGTCTAATTTTACTCTCTATATATACATATATATCCAAAAAACAAACAAACAAAAAAAAAACTCACTGCCGTTGAGTGTCTAACTCATAGTGATCCCTCCTTGGGTTTCCAAGTAGATTGCCAAATTTTACTTCTGAGGAGTAGCTTGGTAGATATTAACTGCCAGCATTCTGGTTAGCAGTCAAATGCACTACACCACCTGAGCTCCTATATATGTATGTGTGTGTGTGTGTGTGTGTATCCTTCAAAAATTTTGTGTGTCTTCTATGAATCTTATTGGCATGTACTCTATTATACAAAAGCCAAACCCACAAATATCTTCAAAATAAACCCTTCTCTAACCAGGGCTTCTACTAAGAAGATGAGAGACAAGTCCCTTATACATTTGCTAAGGCTTATTATTTGCTTGAAAGACCTGTGAGTCATCCTGTAGTCTCTCTAGAGTGCCTTTAGCCTTACTGAATAGTACTCAGACCTTAAGAGTCACACCTTTGCCTTCCTCATTGGACCATGATATCCTGGCATTTCATCTTTGCTTAGAAGACATTTCTTAATTTTAGCATTACTTATCATCTTAGGACCACCACTTGTCAGTCACTTTGTCATACTGTGGTGGCTTGTGTGTTGCTGTGATTCTGGAGGCTATGCCACCAGTATTTCAAATACCAGCAGGGTCACCCATCGTGGACAGGTTTCAGTGGAGCTCTCAGACTAAGACAGACTCAGAAGAAGGAAGGGGCTATCCCTTTCTCAAAGAATTGGCCAGTGAAAACCTTATGAATAGCAGTGAAAAGCTATCTGATATATTACTGGAAACTTTATGAAGATCCCTGAAACATTGTCTGATACAGTGCTGGAAGATGAGCCCTTCAGGTCAGAAGGCACTCAAAATAGGGCTAGGAAAGAGCTGCCTCCTCAGAGTAGAGTTGATCTTAATGAAGTCAACACATTAAAGCTCCATTTGGTGACGTGGCATGGCTCAAAATGGGAAGAAACAGCTGCAAACATCCATTGATAATTGGAACATGAAATATATGAAGTATGAATCTAGGAAAATTGGAAGTTGTCCAAAATGAAATAGAACACATGAAGATCAACATCATAGGCATTAGTGAGCTACAATAGACTGCTTTTGGCCATTCTGAAACAGATAACCACATGATCTACTATGCGAGGAATGACAAATTGAAGAGGGATGGCGTGGAATTTATCATTCCAGAGAATGTTTCAAAACCTATCCTGAAGTACAATGCTGTCAGTGATAGGATAATATCCATACACTTACAAGGAAAACCAGTTAATACTACTATTATTCATATTTATGCACCAACCACCAAAGCCAAAGACAAGGAATATGAAGATTTTTACCAACTTCTGAAGTCTGAAATTGACCAAACATGCAATCAAGATGTGTTGATTATCAATGATGATTGGAATGCAAAAGTTGGAAACAAAGAATCACCAGTACTTGGAAAATATGGCCTTAGTGATAGACATTACTCTGGAGATCTCATGATAGAATTTTGCAAGACCAATGACTTATTCATTTCAAATACATTTTTCAACAACACAAATGACAGCTATGTAAGTGAATTTCACCAGATGGAGTATACAGGAAACAGATCGACTACATCTGTGGAAAGAGGAGATGGAAAAGCTCAACATCTTCAGCCAAAATAAGGCCAGGAGCTGTTT
Organism: Orycteropus afer afer; assembly: GCF_000298275.1. NCBI lineage: Eukaryota > Metazoa > Chordata > Mammalia > Tubulidentata > Orycteropodidae > Orycteropus > Orycteropus afer. Next base: position 1,335,105 of record NW_006921599.1, read on the forward strand.
GTGGAACACACCCTCAACTGCTCTCATATAAGTTCAAGTTGAAGATGAAGACAATTAAAACAAGTCCATGAGAGCCAAAATATGACCTTGATTATATCCCTCCTGAATTTAGAGACCATCTAAAGAATAGAATGCATTGAACACCCGTGACCAAAAACCAGAAGAATTGTGGGATGACATCAAAAACATAATCCATGAAGAAAGCAAAAGGTCATTAAAAAGGCAGGAAAGAAGAAAAGACCAAAATGGATGTCAGAAGAGACTCTGAAAATTACCCTTGAGTGGAGAGTAGCTAAAGCAAGTAGAACAAATAAAAAGATAAAGGAGCTGAACAGAATATTTCAAAGAGCAGCTTAAGAAGACAAAGTCAATCATTATAATGAAATGTGCAAAGATTTGGAGTTAGAAAACAAAAAGGGAAGAACACACATTTCTCAAGCTGAAAGAACTGAAGAAAAAATTCAAGACTTGAGTTCCAATATTGAAAGAAAGTAATACACAAATTTACTGTACCAAAAAAAATGGTCAATGTTCATCCATTTCAGAAGGTGGCATATGATCAAGAACCAATGGTATTAAAGGAAGAAGTTAAAGCTGCACTGGAGGAATTGGCCAAGAACAAGGACCCAGTAATTGATGGAACACCCACTGAGATGTTTCAACAAATGGTTGCTGTGCTGGAGCCAGTCACTCATCTATGCCAAGAAATCTGGAAGACAGCTACCTGGCCAACTGACTGGAAGAGATCCATATTTGTACCCATTCCAAAGAAAGGTGATCCCACAGAATGTGGAAATTATCAAATAATATCATTAATATCACACACAAGTAAAATCTTGCTGAAGATAATTAAAAAATGGTTACAGCAGTATATTGACAGAGAACTTCCAGAAATGCAAGCTGGATTCAGAAGAGGATGTGGAATGAGGGATATCGTTGATGTCAGATGGATCTTATCTGAAAGCAAAGAATACCAGAAAGATGTTTACTTGTGTTTTATTGACTATGGAAAAGCATTTGATTGTGTGGATCATAACAAATTATGGATAACATTGAGAAGAATGGGAATTCCAGAACACTTAATTGTGCTCATCAGGAACCTGTTCATAGACCAGGAGGCTGTCATTCAAACAGTACAAGGGGATAGTGCATGGTTTAAAATCACAAAGGGAGTGCATCAGGATTGTATCCTTTCACCATACTTATTCAATCTGTATGCTGAACAAATGATCTGAGAAGCTAGACTATATGAAGAAGAATATGGCATCAGGATTGGAGGAAGATATATTAACAACCTGTGACACACAGATGACACAACTTTGCTTGCTGAAAGTGAGGATGACTTGAAGCACTTACTGGTAAAGATTAAAGACTACAGTCTACAGTATGGATTATACCTCAGTTTAAAGCAAACAAAAATTTTCACAACTGGATGAATAAGCAGCATCACAACAAAGGGAGAAAAGATTCAAGTTGTCAAAGATTTCATATGACTTGATTCCACAATCAACACCAATGGAAGCAGCAGTCAAGACATTGGGCATATTGCATTGGGCAAATCTGCTGCAAAAGACCTCCTTAAAATGCTGAAGAGCAAAGATATCTTCTTGAAAACTAAGCTGCACCTAACCCAAACCATGGTATTTTCAATTGCCTCATATGCATGTGAGAGCTGAACAGTGTACAAGAAAGACCAAAGAAGAGTTGATGATTTTGAGTTGTGGTGTTAGTGAAAAATACTGAAAGTACCATGGACTGCCAAAAGAACTAACAAATCTGTCCTAGAAGAAGTGCAGTCGGAATGCTCCTTGGAAGCGAGAATGGCCAGACTCTCACTTACTTTGGTCATGTTGTCAGTAGGGATCATTTCCTGGAGAAGGATATCATGCTTGGTAAAGTGGAGGGTCAACAAAATAGAGGAAGGCCCTCAGCGAGATGGATTGACACAGTGGCTGCAACAATAGGCTCAGGTATAGCAAGGATTGTGAGGTAGGCAAAGGATCAGGAAGTGTTTCGTTAGGTTGCACGTTGGGTCGCTATGAGTCGTAGCTAACTATGGCGCCTAACAACAACAACAACAGTCATTTTAGGAAGCTGAGAATTTAGAAAACCAGCAAGTTATGACTTTATCAGTCCTTCCTTTAGTTTATCTCTCTTCTCTCACATTTTACCATGAGCACCAAGAAGTAACTATAAGACGTATATAATACTGTTCTCCATAGCAAATTCACCAGTTCATTATGTACATTTTCAACTTTACATGTAACTTGTAGTCAATGGTATAGCTAGACTCTCTGCCACTAAAAATTTTCTCACTTTCTTGCAAGCTCTCATTTTACAGCCTTACCAGCAACTATGAGATCTCCAGTAACAGCTTCTTTGAGGCAATTTAAGCCACCAAGCATCTGTCAGTATGTCATACTGTGTTGCTTGTATGTTGCTCTGATCCTGGAAGCTATGCCACTGGTATTTCAAACACTAGCAGGGTCACCCACAGTGGACAAGTTTCAGTGAGTTTCCAGACTGAAACAGACTTGATAGAAAGACCTATGATCTACTTCTAAAATTGTTGTTGTTGCTGTTGTTATGTGCCATCGAGTCAAACCTGACTCATAGCGACCCCTCTTGGGTTTCCGAGGCAGTATCACTACGGAAGTAGGATTGCCCAACCTTCCTTCCAAGGAGTGGCTGGTAGGTTTGAACTGCCAGACGTCTGGTTAGCAGGAAAGTGTCTTAGCCACTATAGTAGCCAATGAAAATTTTATGGATCACAACAAAATATTACCTGATATAGTACTGTAAGATTAACCGTACAGTTTGGAAGACACTCAAAATATGTAGAGACTGTAATAATAGACTAAAGCATACAAATAATTGTGAAGATGGTACATTGTTTCCTTCTGTTGCACATGAAGTCATCGTGAGTCAGAGCTGATTTAATGACAACTAGGAACATTCACACTCTCCTCAACATGCATTGTACAGTTCCAGTACCATGCTCACATTTTAAGTTTTATGATAACAATACTCCTCTTCCACATACCAGAGTCCATGTTAGTTATCTGATGCTGCTTATAACAACAAATATTTACTACATCACAAGTTTCTGAGGGTCAGAAATTCAGAAGCAGCTTAGTTGGTGGTTCTGACTCAGGATCTCTCATGAGGCTCCAGTCATCTGTCAGCGAGGGCTGCAGTCATCTCAAGGCTTGACTGAGGTTGGATAATTTGTTTTCAATCTTACTCGTGTGTCTCTTCTCCAGACTCAGTTTCCTGCTGACTATTGGCCAGAGGCTTCGGCTTCTGTCCATATGACCTCCCTGTAGTGTGCTCACACCCAACAGCTGGCCTCCTTTGACAGTTCAAATAGGAAGTCTCCACACATATATGTGAGAAAGATACACAAATCTCATTGGAACTGGTTGCCATTGAGTCAATTCCAACTCATGGCGACTATTTACAACAGAGTAGAACTGCCTCATAGGTTTTCTAAAACTGTAACCTTTAAGGGAAACAAACTACATCGTTTCTGCACAGAGCAGCTGGTGAGTTCAAACCACCAGCCTTTTTGGTTAGCAGCTGAGCACGTAAGCACTGTACTATCAAACACCATAAATGCTGTACAGGGAAGAAAACTTTGCAGGGTCATAAGTCAGCCACAGCTATCATGTGATATACTATGCCTGGCATGGATAAGTAAATTTTTGGAGTAGTGCCTAAGGCATTTAACTGCTAACCAGAAGGCTAGTGGTTAAACCCACCAGGCCCTCCTCAGAAGGAAGGTTGGGCAATCTACTTCCATAGTAATACCACCTCAGAAACCCAAGGAGGGGTCTCTATGAGTCGGATCTGACTCAACACCAGTGGGCTTGTTTTTTTTTTTTTTTTTTTGTACTAAGAAGGGCTCTAAAATTAGTGTGTGGGATAAAATAACAAACTGATTCAGTGCAATAGAGATTCACAAGTTTGTTGTTGTGACTAGCGGCTGTAGAGTCAGCTTCAACTCCTAGTGTCCCCATGAACAACAGAATGAAACTTTGCCCATTCCAGCACCATTTTCACAACCAGCATCCTCAAGTCCATTGTTGCAGCCCCTGTGTACTTTTTGGGTGTGCCTTCCAACTTACGGGGGGGGGAGGGGCGCTCATCTTCCAGCATGGTATAAGACTGTTTTTCTCCTTTCTTTCTTTCTTTTTTTTTTTTTTTTTTGTGATCCATAAGATTTTCATTGGTTAATTTTTCTAAGTAGACGACAGACATTTTTTCCTAGTCTGCCTTAGTCACACCATGTGTGATGCTGCTGATGTTTAAAATACCAGTGGCATAACTTCCAGCATCATAGCAACATACAAGCCACCACAGTATGACAAACTGACAGACTTCTCAAGTTTGTTGTTGTTATTGCTGCATGCTCTCCAGTTGATTCCAACTCAGAACAATCCTATTGGACAGAGTAGACCTTCCCCACAGGGTTTCCTAGGATATAATTTTTATGGGACCAAATCCCCAGGTGTTTTCCCCACAAAGCCACTAGTGAGTTTGGACTGTCCACTTTTTGGTTAGCAGCTGAGAGCTTAACCATAGCACCGCCAGTACTCTTTCTCTCAAGTTTATCACATGCTAATTAGAAGGAGCTCTGGTGGTGTAACAGTTAAGGCATTTGGCTGCTGACCAGAGGTCAGTGGTTTGAACTCACCAGCTGCTCCATGGGAGAAAGATGAGGCAGTATGCTTCTGTAAAGATTTATAGCCTTGAAAATCCACTTGGGGTCTCTATGGGTGGGTGTCAACTCAATGACAGTGAGTTTTGTTTTGTTTTAATTATGCAGTGCAAGGCAATACACTGCCATTGAGTCAGACTCGATTCATAGAGACCCCTTCTTGGGTTTCTGAGGCTATATCACTACAGGAGTAGATTGCCCAACCTTCCTTCCAAGGAGTGGCTCTTGGGTTTGAATTGCTAGCCTTCTGGTTAGCAGCCAAATGCCTTAGGCACTTCCCCACCAGAGCTCCAGCTTTGTTTTAATTAGAGTAATATTTTACAATAATAGTCATGCTGTTGCTGTTCTTTTAGTTGCTATCAAGTCAGGTCAACTCAAGCTGACTTTTATGTATAACAGAACAAAATGTTGCCATCTTCATGATCATTTCTGTGTCATGTTCATGATCATTCTCATGTTTGAGTTCATTTTTGTGAATGTGTCAGTCCATTTCATTGGGGATTTTCTTTTACCAAACAAGATGTCCTTTCCTAGCAATTGGTCTTTCCTGATGATGTGTCCAAAGTAAGCAAACCAGGTCTTGCCATCTCGCTTCTAAGATACAGCAATGATAACCTACATTTATTTGCATGTGTAACATATTACATACAGTACTATATTTAGTCTCTCTTTCACAAATATTCTTGTAGGTTTTCTTTATGCTAGTTGCTATGCTAGAAGCTATGGATATAGTGATATATGAAAAACACAACATACATAACATTATAAAGTCCTCTTTCTAGTGTATGGAAAAAAAAAAAAAAAAAACACCTCACTGCCATTGAGTCAATTACACTAGATTCATAGCAACCTCTCCTTGGGTTTCTAAAGCAGTATCTCTAAGTAGATTGCCCAATCTTCCTTCCAAGGAGTGGTTGGTGGGTTTGACCCACCAGCCTTCTGGTTAGCAGTAAAATGTCTTAGGCACTAGAAATGAATAACACTATTGCAAATATGGTAAGTCCAATGAGCAAAACAATCTAAGGGATAACATAGAGAATAATTTAAGGGAGCATGATTGTGTGATGGAACAGTCAAGGAAGTTAAAGAAAAAAAAAACCATTGCCATCAAGTTGAATTGTGCTCATTGTGACCCACATTGGGTTTCCAATGCTGTAAATCATTACACAAGCAAACAGCTTCATCTTTCTTCTGTAGAGTAGCTAGTGGGTTTGAACTTCAGACCTTCTAGTTAGCAACCAAATGCCTTAACTATTACACCACCAGAGCTCTTTTGATAGGAGCTCTGGTGGCACAGTGCCTAACTAAGGCATTTGACTGCTAACCAGAAGGCTGGTGGTTCAAACCCACCAGCTACTCCTCAGAAGGAAGATTGAGCAATCTACTTCCATAATGATATAGCCTCAGAAACCCAAGGAAAGGGTCTTTAGATAGTGACATTTAAAACGAGCCCTGAAGGAAGAGAACAATTCAACCAAGCAATGAGTGTGATAAATTGATTGTTCCAGGCAGAGAAAGCAGCATGTGCCAAAGCTCAGTGGATTGTGAGATGGAGAAGGAGGTAAACATAAGGAAAACAAGCAGTCAAATATACACGTATCATGGCTTCCCCTCACCCTAGCCCTTGCTCTCCAAGGCAGAAATTGTTCAGGTATTATAGAAAGAGTATGAGATAGTAAGAAAACCAAGAACAAAGAGGTTATGTCAGGTCTCCAATTAAAACTCAGGGAAGGGACCATGTTGTGTAATACCCACGCACCAACATGGTGGGCTATGATGTTACTGTATTAAGAGTAAAGTTTGTGCTTTGTTGTGGTTAACCACAGAGAAGCCCAAGTGGAGAGTTTATATCAGGCCCAATAAAAACAGATTTACTCTCAAAATTAGATGATTTGAGGGGGAAAAGTTATGTACAAGCTGTTGGTTTGGGGGTACTATAGGAGAGGATGTTTCTACTCCTAGCCCTGGGGGGATGAGGAGACACATGGCTAACAGACCTTTGAAACAGAGAATCATGAAGAGTTGTCCACATGGAGTGAAAGGGTATCCCTGGGTGGAGGAATATAGCCAGCTCAATATGAGCTTAACCTCAAAGGCAAGGTGGAACTATTAGCTTGATCTTTTTCTTCCCTTCCTGACCAACACTCCTCATTGAAGAAATAGATTCACAGCCAGAGAATATGAGAGCCCTACTACACGGTTCAAAATCAGGAAGGGAGTGTGTCAAGGTTGTATCCATTCACCATACTTATTCAACTTGTATGCTGAGAAAATAATCCAAGAAGTTGGACTATATGAAGAAGAATGCAGCAGCAGTATTGGAGGAAGACTCATTAACAACCTGCAACATGCAGATGACAACTGCTTGCTCAAAGTGAGGATGACTTGAAGCACTTACTGATGAAGATTAAAGACTACAGTCAGCAGTATGGATTATACCTCAATATAAAGAAAGAAAAATCTTCACAACTGGACCAAAAATAGCTTCACGGTGGATGGAGAAAAGATTGAAGTTGTCAAGGATTTCATATTACTTGGCTCTACAATTAACACCAATGGAAGCAGCAGTCAAGACATCAGATGACATATTGCATTGGGCAAATCTACTGCAAAAGACCTCTTTCAAGTGATGAAGAGCAAAGATGTCTCCTTGAAAACTAAGGTGTGCTTAACCCAAGCCATGGTATTTTCAATCACATCTTACACATGTGAGAGCTGGACAATGAGGAAGGAAGACCAAAGAAGAATTGATCCTTTTGAGTTGTGGTGTTGGGAGAAGAATGCTAACAGTACCATGGTCTGTTAAAAGGACTAACAAAGCTGTTCTGGAAGAAGTGCAGCCAGAATGCTCCTTGGAAGCAAGAATGGCCAGACTTCATCTCACCTACTTCAGTCATGCTGTCAGAAGGAACCATTCCCTGGAGAAGGGTATCATGCTTGGTAAAGTGGAGGGTCAATGAAAGAGGGAAAGACCCTCAATGAGGTGGATAGACACAGTGACTGCAATGAAGGGCTCAGGTATAGTGAGGATCATGAGACTAGTGCAGAACTGGGCAGTGTTTTGTTCTGCTGTGCATAGAGTCACTATGGGTCAGAGATGACTCAGAGGCATCTAAAACAACAATAACAACATCATCAGTGTTCCTACAGCTCAGTCTCCATGGTAGAGAACAGGGTGGAGAAGGATGCAGATGGGATCTGGACAGGCAAAATAAGCTAACTGACAAGGAGCCCCACACTCATACTTCATTCTTTGAGTGAAAGCTGTAATCCCTGGGTGGAACAAACAGTTTATATACTCAGTTGCTAACTGAAAGTTTGGAGGTTCAAGTTCACCTAGAGGCACCTTGATAGAAAGGCCTGGAGAGCTATTTCCAAAAAAAGTCACTCATTGAAAACCCTGGGGCACAGTTTTACTCTGACACACATGGGATCACCATGTGTGATTCACTCAATGGCAACTTTTTTTGTTTGTTTGTTCATTTTAATGGAGTGATTCAGAAGATAGCTGATGATTTAGATGAATGAGCTTATCAAGAAGCAAATGGTTCATGTAGGGTAAGCTATAGGATGAATCACTTGACTATGTCATAATGTCTTGCTAATGAAATAGATAAGGAACATAAGAGAAAATAAACTAAAGATGAATTTAAATTTTCTGGCGTAAGTAGTTACGTACTTGATGAATTGTGGGATCATTTACTGAGATGAGAAAGATGAGACAGATAATGCAAACAGGTTTTTGAAGAACAAAATTATAGCTTTTATTCTGGACATGTTAAATAGGAGGTGTTAAAGAAATACCAACATGGAAATGCTAAGTAAGAGTGAGATACATGGATCTGAGAGTGAAAGAAGAGGTTGGAGTTTCTGGATGTTATAAACAAGCAGGGCTTCGAACTGGTTTATTCTAGCTTGACACCTTGCTGTGATATTGCATTTCCACCCCAGTTAAACTGAATCAAAATCTACATTTAACAAAATCTTTAAGAATCACTTGAGGGATCTCATAAAAATGTAGATTCTAATTTGGTATATCTTAGGTGGAAATATAAATTCTCAGCAGGACTGAACCAGTCGAAACCCTGTAAATAAGAAGATGGAATTTAGAAGATGGTAGTTAATGAAGTCACCCTGAGAAAGACATCTCAGCATTTTTTAATGCATTATATCATTTAGACCTCACAATAGCCTTATGATGTCTGTTCTATTGGTGTCATACTTACTTTATAAATAGTAGACCCTGAGTGATACAACCCACTAACACATTCAGTTGCTAACCTAAATATTGGAGATTTAAGCCTACATAGGGGTAGCTCAGAAGAAAAGACTGGCAATCTACTTCCAAAAAAATCAGCCATTATAAATCCTATAGAACACAGTCTTACTCTGATTCACATGAGGTCATCACGAGTCAGAACTAGTGGCAATTAACAACAAAAATATATTGAAGCTTAGCAAACTTAAGGCATTTGCCTAGAGTTACAGCATGTAGAGTTCTGGTAGCATAGTGTCTAAGGCATTTGACTGCTAACCAGAAGTCTGGTGGTTCAAACCCACCAGCCACTCCACGGAAGAAAGTTTGGGCAATCTACTTTTGTAGTGATACCACCTTGGAAACCCAAGGAGGGTTTGCTATATTCCCACTCGACAGCAGTGAGTTTACAACATGTGGTAGAACTTGGAACTAGCTCTCTGTGGTTCCAAAGTCTGTCCTCTGACCCAGTATGTTCGGTCCTTCCTGATAGTCTTTGCCATCATAGAAGTTACGTTCAGAATGTGATAGTTTTTTCACTCACTTGAACCCCTATATTTTTCTATTACTAGTCCATATATAGGCAATGTCCTAGTGAAAAAAAAAAGTTAAGACTGGGATCCATAAATGATTATGGCTCTTTAGAAACAGAAAGAGCTAGACAGTAAACCTTATTAAATTCTATGAAATTTCCCTTTACTCCAGCATTTCCCAAAGAGAACTGAACAGGACAAGCACAATTCGCAAAGAAAATGATTTCTTTCAGGAACCAACTATTTTCAAATCCTCTTAAGTACTTGAAGGAGCTCTGGTGGCAGAGTAAGTAAGGCATTTGGCTGCTAATCAGAAGACTAGCAGTTCAAACCCACCAGCTGCTCCTCAAGAAGAAGATGAGGCAATCTACTTCTGTAAAGATTTACAGCCTTGAAAACTCAAAGGCAGTGGGTTTGGTTTGGCTTTGGTTCAAGTACTTGAGAAGCATCAAATATTTATTAATAATGAACTAACTTAAAATTTGTTATTATATATTCATTAAAGAAGCTTTTATCAAAAACTTTATTCTATAATAATTATTTAATGCAGTTTTAGTAATATTTCTTTTACATGAAAATAATAAATCTCTGATGGCCAACATGGGGCTCAAACCCACAACCCTGAGATTAAGAGTCTCATGCTATACCAACTGAGCTAGCTGGGCAGTTGAATGATATCATTAATATCAGATGCAAGTAAAATGTTCCTGAAAATAATTCAAAAAGAGTTGCAAATTGAAAATGAATCTGTTCTGTAAACTTTCATCAAAATCACAATTTGAAAAAAAAAAAAAAGAAATAAAGAAACAGTTGCAGCAATCATACACAGGCAAGTGCCAGAAATTCAAACCAGAATGAAGAGAGGGCATGGAATAAGGGATACCATTGCTGATGTCAGATGGATCTTAGCAGAAAATGCCAGAAAGATGTTTACCTGTGTTTTATTGATTATGCAGAGGCATTTAACTGTGTGGATCATAACAAATTGTGGATAACATTGCAAAGATTGGGAATTCTAGAACAATTAATTGTGCTCAAGAGGAACCTGCACATAGACCAATGCAAAAAGGAGCATATGGGTAACAGCATCATCTAACCTCCTTTAACTTCACAAAGGGGAAGTAGGATCCAGGAAGACATCAACAGCCCAAAGCCGGTTTTCATGAGGCAGAGGTCAGACACACTGCCACCCTCCAAACTTTTTGCCAATTCTGGCATCAACTATCCCTCCAGGGCACTCTCTACTTCTCTGCTGAGTTCAATAATTTGTTGCATTGGTCACACAGAACTTGCAGACAATACTCATGATTATGGGGTTTATCAGGAAAGTAACAGTTTACAATTCAGGATCAGAAACAACTGAAGATACAATTCTTCAATCAGGGCAGATTCTTCATGCCACAGGCATCCTTCTCACTGCTTGGGCCAGTATCACAAAGGTCTTTTAGCTTTGCCAAATAGGAGCCTAGAGAGGCATCTCACTCTGCTAGCAAGCCTCCTGGCCACAGGCACTCTGCTTTCTCTCTGTGTGGGCCAGGAAACCCATTGCTCTGTCTCCTTCCAGTCTCATTTGTGCTGCCTGTGTTGTCATGGCCTCTCTGCCATCTCAGCCTACGGATGTCAGGTCCAAGGATCCACTCCTGCCTCTTTTCTATTGATGGCGGTGAGATCTTCCTTTCTGCCCCTGGGATGGCTCATTTTCAGCTGAGCAGATGGCAAAACTAACAAATTCTCATGTTAGCATTCCATACACCTTATTTGCACAGTCCTATCCCAACGAAGGTGCCATGTGCCTTATTTACTTTATTAGCAAACTATCTAATCCCCTTAGTGGGCCACGGACATCATACATTTGCAGAGTCCCACCAAGTCACCTGATTGGAATCACAAAGATCATGACTAGAAAAGTCATATTAAGTAATTCACAACCAAGAGTCAGTTATTTGAACAGAACAAGGAGATACTGTATAGTTTGAAGTCAGGAAATGTGTGTGTCAGGGTTGTATATTTTCACCATATTTATTCAATCTCTATTTTGAATAAATAATCTGAGAAGCTGGACTATATGTACAACATGGTATCAAGATCAGAGGAAGACTCATTAACAACCTGTGATACACAGATGACACAACCTTGCTTGCTGAAAGAGAAGAGGACTAGAAGCAATCACTGATGAAGATCATACACTACAATCTTCAGTGTTGATTAAACTTCAATATAAAAAAAGAAAACAAAAAAGCTCACAACTGGAACAACAGGCAACATGATAAATGGAAAAAAGATTGAAGTTGTCAAGGATTTTATTTTACTTGGTTCCACAATAATGTCCATGGAAGCAGCAGTCAAGAAATCAAATGATGTATTGCACTGCACAAATATGCTGCAAAAGACCTCTATGAAGTGTTAAAGGCCAAAGATGTCACTTTGAAGATTAAGGTATGCCTGACCCAAGTGACAGCATTTTCAATAGCCTCATATGCGTGTGAAAGCCAGACAGTGAATAAGGAAGATTGAAGAAAAAGTGATGCACTTGAATTACAGTTCTGGCAAAGAATATTAAATACACCATGGGCTGCCAGAAGAACAAACAAATCTGTCTTGAATGAAATACAGCCAGAATGCTTAGAAGCAAGGAAGGTGGTAATTCACCATTCTTACTCTGGTCATGTTGTCAAGAAGGAGCAGTCCCTGCAGAGAGATATCACGCTTGGTAAAGTAGAGAGTTAGTGAAAAAGAGATGGATTGACACTGTGGCTACAATAATGGGCTCAAATGTAGCAACAATTGTGATGATGACACAGAACAAGATAGTGTTTTGTTTTGTTGTACATGGGGTCTTTATGAGTCAGAATCAAATTGGTGTTGGTGGCCCCTGACAACACCACCTCAGCATCCTTACTTTGGGAATACTTCTTTTCTTTTCTATTTTTTTTTTTAATTTCTCTAAAGTAATTGTCTATCACCCATTTGTCAGTTTGTCCTATTATGCTTGTATGTTGCCATGATGCTGAAACTTATGCCACTGATATTTCAAATACAAGCAGGGTCACCCATGCTGGATAGATTTCAGTGGAGCTTCTAGAAAAGAACAACCTAGGAAGAGAGAGATCACTTTATACTTCCAAAAATTAACAATCAAAAATCCTATGGAACACAGCAGAATATTATCCAGTGGGCTAAAACATAAGCCTCCTAGATTGGAAAGTACTCAAAACATCCAGTTGCTACACAGTGATATGAAGTGGCATACTTCATGAACATGGTGCAAGATGGGACAACATTTCATTCTGTTGTACTATGACATCACTATGAATCAGAGCTGACTTGATGGCAGCTAACACCAAAAAAAATAATCCTGCTGCATTAGCTCTTTTTATGGAGTTGATCCAGGAGAGAAAAAAAAAAAAAAAATGTAGCAGGAACATTTGTAGTGTGCTAAGAACTTTCTTTTTTAATACGAATTTTAAGAAGGAAAGATTCAACATGAGAATATCTTTCTCCTTCTCTCCTATGGAACCTTCTATAGATGTTATATTCTTGGAAAAGATAGCAGACATAAAATAATTGTCACACTGGTCACAGTCATATTTTAAAAGCTCTTCATCACATTAGTAAATGTGTTAAATTTCTGAATCCTTATTGAATATTAAAATGGAATTGAGTCATGGCTAATAATTTTTTTACCTCATCTAGAAAAATATCAAAGATTCAGTGCTTTGGGTTCATTTCAAAAAAATTCCATGAGCCTGCAATACATTACACACACACACACACACACACACATCTCTTAAATTTGGAAATGTAATTCTAAAATATGAATTATTCACTACATTGTATAAATTTTCTTCTTTCATATTCACAAAATCCCAAAGTCAGTTATGTAAATTTCAGGCTACACTAATTACCTTAGGGCCAGGAGATGGTAGCAGCAATATGGAAAAAAAATGACAGCTTAAATACCAAAAATCCATTTACTAGGTATTTTTTCTACTAAAAGAAAATATTTACATAATCTAAAATGAAGTCACTCAATAAAAAGGAGAAAGGATATTTTGAGGATCTTTCTTTAATAATTTTAATTTTTAAGACAATATACCAAAAGTGAGTGTTCAACACAAAACACTAAGGAAAAGGAAGACACAGAGAGGTGCACAAGAGGTTCAGACAACAAAGATAAACACTTTTATATACATATTACTGCATTATCAGTAATAACAAACATTAATCTATGGGTAGATACATAGATAGAGAGGCTGAATGATCAGGTATGTCTAGGAAGAAGGAAATATACCCATGAACATGTATAAGTTTAATAGACAATATTTCTATATACATATTTGTATGGGATATAATAACATCTATTTAAATAAAATTAACAGGAGGCGAAGTTATGATAACATCTTAGCCACAGCCAACTACCCCGAGGGAGTGAGTTGTTGGGCCTGCAGGCTCAGGACCATGGCTGTGAGGGACATCAAGTTCAATTGACATAACATACTACACAAAAGCATTTCTACATCCTACTTTAGTGATTAGAGACTGGGGTCTTAAAAGCTTGCAAGTGGCCATCTAGATGCAACAATTGGTTTCTCTTTGTCTGGAGCAAAGACAAATGAAGAAAGCCAAAGACACATGGAAACAATTAGTTCAAGGAACTAGTGGACGATGCAAAATTCAACCTACCTAACCATGAGACCAGAAGAACTAGATGGTGCCCAGCTATCACTGTCAACCTCTCAGTGGAGGAGATCCTGGATAGAGTGGGAGAAAATGTGGAACACAACTCAAAATTATTAAAAACACAGGCTTACTGATCTGATAGAGACTAGTTAAACCCCTGAGCCTATGGCCCCTAGTCACCCTTCAGGTCTAGAATTGAACTCACTCCCATGGCTTCTAACCAAACAATAGATAGGAATATAAGGTGAACATTTACACCAGGTAGGTACTCTCCTTAGAACAATCAATCATGGAAGATTAGAAGGGCAGTATTTGTACAGTATTTGCTCAGAGGTCAGGAGTGCACAGGAAAGAAGGACACAAGGAAAAGGTAACCACAAGGAGGAAGTGGGAAGAGAGCTGTTACATTATGGAGATTGCAGTCAATGTCCTGAAACAAAAAGTATATGAACTGCTGTATGGAAAATGAATTTGCTCTGTAATCTTTCACCCAAATTGCAAGAAAAATAAATAATGTTAAAAATAATTATTATTATTCAACATGAGAGTATCTTTCTCCTTCTCTCCTATGGAACCTTCTATAGATGTTATATTCTTGGAAAAGATTATCTAAAAAAAGAATTATTATTATAATTATTTTCTCCTAGGATTATGGTATTTCTAAGGATTTTCAAACATCTTCATTATTTATATTGTCTCCCCTTTGTATGGAGGTTATCCATTTTGTTGTGGTTAGTTGCCATGAAACATTGCTAGGTTCCATGCGATCTTTATGCTTGAGTCCATCGCTGTGGTCACAGTGTCATTCCATTTCACTCAGTGTTTCCCTCACTTTTGCTTGTTGTTGTTGTTATTGTTATATGCCATCAAGTCGACCCGACTCATAGTGACCCCTCCTTGAGTTTCTGAGGCAGTATCATTATAGAAGTAGATTGCCCAACCTTCTTCTGAGGAGTGGCTAGTGGGTTTGAACAGCCAGCCTTCTGATTAGCAGTCAAATGCCTTAGGCACTATGCTACCGGAGCTCCCAGACAGCCTGGCTACCTGGTGGGGAGTGGCTGGTGGGTATGAACCGCCAGCCTTGGGTGTGGCAGGTGAGTGCCTGAGGCCTGAGGCCATCCCCAAGGGCCTCACTTTTGGTAGCCTTCCACTTTACCAATCATGATGTCCATTTCCAGTGATTGGTCGCTACTGATGATGCATCCAAACTCAGAAAATCAAAGCCTTAGACAATAGTTTTGGGCTAATTTTCAGAATCTGATCACCAGCCCTTTCTTTCTAGCCTGTCTTAGTTTGGAAGCTGCACTGAAACTTTTCCACCTGTCAAATACCCTACTGGTATTGAAATACCAGTGGCATAACTTCTACCATCATAGCAAACCACACACTGCCACAGTACGACAAACTTACAGATGAGTGGTGGTTACTCACCTGAATATTTTATATTCTGTTTCATTACTAATCCTTTCAAGAAGGAACTTTATGCTCATTGGGGACAAGGAGGTTGATAGCCCAAAGTGGATTTATCACAAAATAAGGAAAATCACTGAGAAGCTTCACATGGAAATTTTTCAATGACATAATAAAACTAAACTATGGAGCAAGATGAACACAGGAATAGAAAACAGGTTTTTTGAAATTACAGATGGAGACAATTTATAAACTATTTTCTAGAACCAGGCAAAATTGTAAAAGGAGTCTCTTACATATAAACTAAATAAGCAAGAACCACTTAAAGTAATGGTGACATGTGTGTGTGTGTGTGTGTGTGTCCTGGTCCTTCAATGCTTTCATTAATTTCACAGAGTATATGTTTCTTCTTAAACATTAACCTTCTTTAACAAAAGATTTTTCCCCCTAAGAAAATTATAATTAAGAGAGGGAACAAGGTGCATTTCAGTGACATTACAATACAGTATAGGATCAAATTATGAATGAGGTGAAATTAATAGATATAATGGAAAATTCCTGGTTAATAAGGATAATTAATTATCATCATATTGTTTCATAGTTAATGTTCTTATTATTTTAATACCATTTATTAGATCAGGCTCTTAAATTACGCTTAATAATTACAGCAACTTTATACGGTGTGAATTATTATCCCCATTTTTTTGATAAGAAAACTGATGTTCCGAGAGCTTAACTGACTTTTCCCAGATCACATATGTCATAAGATTTAAAGTTGTTTTTTTTTAACTCCATTACAGCCTGAATCCAAAGCCCAAATGTGTTCAACAATACCAAATACTTCTCTAGAAAATTACTTTAGAAGGGAACACCTAACACAAGCTATTTAGGAGCTCTGGTAGCATAGTGGCTAAGACACTTGCCTGCTAACCAGACGGCTGGCGGTTCAAACCAACCAGCACTCCTCGGAAGGAAGGTTGGGCAATCCTACTATCCGTAGTGATACTGCCTCGGAAACCCAAGGAGGCATCGCTATGAGTCGGGGCCAACTCAACGGCACATAACAACAACAACAATACAAGCTATTTACAGTTTTTAACTGGGTAATGAAACAATGGGAGTCATATCTTAGAAACTAATTCTGGAATGGATTGAAGCAAAGAAAGAACATAAGCAAGGAGAGCCATTAAGATTTTGTTAAAGTAGCTTCTGCTTCACACTTGTTGCGTGGTAAGTACTAAGCCCCTTTAGTAAGTGAGGTTTTGTTAATATTTACACAGTTAATCTTTACACTGTCCAGGTGTGGAGTACATTATTAAATTTAAAAATGTATTTAAACCAAATTATAATCTTTTATTTTAATCCCCTGAGGCCAAAAAAAAAAAAAACTCTGAAAAGATCAGGTATTTATATGTTCCTAGTGTTTTAAGAAAGATATATTTCAAAGATGTTCTGAGGCATTTCAAGGGGATTTCAAACAGCAAGTACATGGGTTTCCATTCAGAGAGCATACCCTTTCCTTTGTCCACAGCCCATCCCATCTTCCCTCATTCTTTTAATTCCTGCTTCTGCATTTCTAGTTCTCACTGTTCATGCCCAGACCTTCAAAAACTGTATGCCAATGACAAAATGATGGTACCCCAAATTACCAAAAACTTTTAAAGGGAGCTCTGGTAGCGTAGTGCCTAAGGCACTTGACTGCTAACCAGAAGGCTGGTGGATCAATTCCACCAGCCAGTCCTCAGAAGGAATGTTGGGCAATCTACTTCCGTAGTGATACTGCCTTGGAAACCCAAGGAGGGGTCGCTATGAGTCAGGTCTCACTCAACAGCACATAACAACAACAACAACATACCATTACGTTCTTTGGCTGGCATAAATAATTTGTACTTAACTATTAATCTAAAAGGAGCTCTGGTAGCATAGTGTCTAAGGCACTTGACTGCTAATCAGAAGGCTGGTGGATCAAACCCACCAGCCACTCCTCAGAAGGCAGATGGGGCAATCTACTTTCATAGTGATACTGCCTCAGAAACCCAAGGAGGGGTCTGTATGAGTTGGGTCCGACTCGACAGCCCATAACAACAACAACATTAATCTAAACATTGGGAGTTAGAACTTGCCCAGTGATGCTACAGGAGAAAGGCTTAGAGATCTGGTTCTCTGAAGATTACAGCCAAGAAAACCCTAGGGGTTGCCATGAGTCAGAATGGGTTTAGTTTAGTTTAGTTTTGGGTTTTTTTGTTTTTGTTTTTTGACATGGCCATTATACATGCTAAAAGAAGAAGTAAAGTGATGTTTTCTGAGAATAAGAAGAAAAGAGAAACAGGCAAGGAACAGGAGCATGTCCCACAAGGGGAGGTTAAAAGCCTTTTTAATGGCAGCATGGAAATGTGTATGTTTACTCCTTACAGATAACTTCTGTTGTTCTTTGGTCTGTTGAGTCAATGTTGACTCACAGCAACCTATGTAACACAGTAGAACTGCCCCCATCTGGTTTTGTGAGGATGGCAAAGGACCAGGCAGCATTTTGTTCTTTTGTACGTGAGGTCACTATGAGTTGGAACTAACTGGACAGCACCTAATGACAAAAAATGTTTACAGCAGCAGACCACCATGTCTTTCTCCCTTGGAGCTACTGAGTGAGATCGAATCGTCAACCTTTCACTTAGGAGCTGAGCACTTAACCATCACACTACCAGAAAGACTTATAAATTATAAGGCGGGTATTATTGCTCCTGAAGGAGCTCTGGTGGTATAGTGGTTAAGACATATGGCTACTAACCAAAATGTTGGTGGTTAGAATCCACCAGCTTCTTCACAGAAAAAGATGAGGCAGTATGCTTCAGTAAAGATTTACAGCCTTGGAAACTGCATAGGGGTCACTTTGATTTGGAATCAACTCAATGGCAGTGAGTTTTATTTTGGATTATTATTGTTCCTAGGAGCTCTGGTAGCATAGTGGCTAAGGCACTTGACTGCTAACCAGAAGGCTGGCAGTTCAAACCCACCAGCCACTCCTCTGAAGGAAGGTTGGGCATTCCTACTTCCGTAGTGATACTGCCTCGGAAACCCAAGGAGGGGTCGCTATGAGTCAGGGCCGACTCGACGGCAAATAACAACAACAACAACATTGTTCCTAAAATATGAGTATTTTGAAGGCCCCCCCCCCCCCCCCCCCGCGGCCAGCAGAGTTCTTGTGTTCAAGGGAAGCAGAGGCTGATCCTATCCAAGGATTTGGCCAATCAGCAAAATCTCAGGTAAGGAGCCAGTGAGGAGTTCAGGGACCAGTCACAGGACCTACACTGTCTAATCATGTGGAAGTCCAGGACCTTGAATATATTAATATGAGGTGGGGGTGGGGAAGGGAATCACATATGGATATTAGCAATCTAAAGGCATTCATTTATTTATTCACTCATTTAGGATTTCAGCACATGTTCACTGTTTGATCATGTGCTAGGTGCTGAACAATGTTGGAATATGATGTTGGGGAAAATTATCAGATTAAAACTGGCTCCAAGGAGAGTTACAAAAGGTCCTAACCAGTTGCTGTAGATTTGAGTCCAACTCATGGAACCCATGTGTGCCAGAGTAAAACTGTGCTCCATAGGGTTTCCTTTTTCTTTTCTTTTTAAATTGTTATTTGAGTGAAAGTTTACCAAGCAAATTGGTTTTTTATAATTTGGTATATTTTTACCTTACATATTTAATCACATGGTGGGGGACTTGTTTATCTGGTTTATCTTTTTGAAAATGACATATTAAAAGTCTTCATTGCTTTACCTGAAGATGGTATGGTTAATTCCCATATGTTTCATGTTTTTCCAATTAATCCACATCCTTCTTAGATCTAGAAATAGTAGGGCAGCCTCATAAGGACTAGCTGTCCCCCAAGGAGTAAGCCTGTGATATCTCTGCCATCATGGCCTCACCAGGTTGTGCACTTAGGGTGGACCAAGATGAGCAATCACATCCATTGTCTTAGGCTGAGTTCTCCAGAGAAGTAAAACCAGTGAAAACAGAGAGAGAGCTTGATCTCAAGGAAATGGCTCACACAATTGTAGAGGCTGGCAAGTCTGTAGGCCAAACATCAAACTGAAGTTTTCTCCTGACTCACGCAGATGGAGGGGTGGATGAACACAAGATTAGAAGGCAATACAACAGGCTGCTCACTCCAGAGGCTGACAAATCCAAGATAGGCAGGTAAAATGTCAGGCTATTGGTTCACAGACTGCAAAGGCAGCAGTCCTAATAGCAACAGGCAATACTTCAGGTCACTGGCTCAAGTACAGATGACGACAAGGCAGATGCAGGATCCCAAGAAAAAGCCAGAGACAAAGAGTTCCAGTAAGATGGAGGAATAGACAGACAAACTACACAGACCCTCCTCAACAAACAAAAGAGAAACCAGTTAACACAGATACAGAAAATAATCCTGGAGCCCTGAACTTTGAAAATAAGGATACAGAAGTGGACTAAACTCCAATTTGTAAAAGAATCTACATGAAAACACCAAAAAAGGAGACATATGGAGCTGCAGTCTGTCAGCAATCCTGACTGCATGGACAGCTTGGATATTACCAAGTGGTATTAGGCCATAAGAATTAACCTAAAAATTGGCCCTGCTATCCAGGGGCTTCATGGTGGCTGGTGAATAAAAGGGAAAGCAGTGAAGAGGGAGATGGGCTGAACAGTGGACATTTGGCTGTCTGGAAGTTGCAGCCATTTTCAATGTTTACAAGCAGTTCAACCCTTTTGGATATTTAAAGTGACAGCACCTCTCAGATTCCAGGAACCTAAGAATAGGCTCAACCTGCCATGGACTGCAAGGACATTCTGGACACAAATGACTGGAAAGTTGTGATATTCCTCGTTAATCTTATACCCTACAACCTCCTGGTGAACGGAGGTATAGCCATCCCTCATTCCCACCCATTTTCTGGGCTAGCAGGAATACCACCCAGTCTGTGTGCTCTGTGTACCCTGCCCTGCCCTGCACAGATTTTTTTTCTTTATTTTCTTTTTTAGTTTGTTTTTGTCCTGAAATTATTATTATTATCATCCTTTTTATTATTATTCTTTCTTCTTCCCTTCCTAGATTCTAGTTTTCAGCTCTTTCTTGCTTCTCTGTTCCTGGTGGCCATATTTTTCTTTCTCACTGTTCTCCTCTTTTTTTTTTTTTTTTTTTCCATTTTTATCTTCATTATTCTCCTACTCTACTTCTTTTCTCTTATCCCCAGATATTGTAGGGTAATTTTTCTTTCTTTCTTTCTTTTCCCTTTTTCTATGCATATTGCTTTTTGCTTTTTAACGTATTTTTTTTAGAAATATACTCTCCCTTATTGCCTTTCTTCTTCTTTATTTTCTTTTTCTTTTCCTTTTTTTCTCTTGTTGGTGATTTTTCCCATGTGTTTATGTGGTGGGTGTTTTTTCTGGTTGCTTTCACTTTTTAAATGGTTTTTAGATAGTTTTTTTTTTTTTTTTTTTATTTAGCACATTGCTTCATGTTAAATAGGTACTTAATAAGTAGTAATAAGAGATGTTAATTCCATCAATTTTTTTTTTTTTTTTTTTGCCTGAGTGGGAGACAACAACCATGCCCATCTGATGCAACCACACCTGCACTTCCTTCAGCTCCACTTGCATAGTGAGAGCCACCACTTCCTTCTCTACCAACTGGCCAATGAGAAACGACCACCAAAAAGAGCCTGACTCACCCTTAACTGCTCTTCACAAGCAGTTGACAGAGATCTGTGCAGACACTCTCATTATCTATCACAATCATCAGGAGAGAGGTGATGAGTGCATAAGGAATCCAAAAGAATTATACTTAGATACCTTAAATGGATTGAGAGATAGATAAAGGAAAACACAGACAAAATTAAGGAAGACACAGACAAAACCCTAGAACAATTTTGGAAGAAAATACAGGAACAAAATGACAAAATAAAAAAAAACTTAGAAATAATACAAAATCTACAGATAGAAATCCAGAAGATTAATACTAAATTTTCAGAAATAGGTAACACATTGAAAGGGCAGAGGAGTAGTATCAAATCAATGGAAGACAGAATTAATGAGATTGAAGACAAATACATGAATAATTCTTTGGAAAAGGATCAATGAAAAAAAGATCAAAACACAATGAAGAAAACCTAAGGTTCATGTGGGATGCCATCAAAAAGAATAACCTACATGTGATTGGAATTCTAGAATAGGAAGAGAAAAAGGAAACCACTGAGAAAATTGTCCAAGATCTGTTGGAAGAGAACTTCCCTGATATGATGAAAGATGAGAATATATTCATTCAGGAAGTCAATGAATCACCAAGAGGATGACCTCAAAAGAAAATCATCAAGACATATCATCATCAAACTCACCAAAACCAAAGACAAAGAAAGAATCCTGAAAGCAGCATGGGAAAAACAAAAAGTTACTTACTAAGGGCAACCAATAAGACTAAGCTCTGATTTCTCAGCAGAAACCATGCAAGCAAGAAGGCAATGGGATGGTATATGTAAAACTCTGAAGGAGAAAAATTTCCCACCAAGAATTATATACCCTGCAAAACTGTCCCTCAAATATGATGGTGAAATTAGGACATTTCCAGATAAACAGAAACTAAGGGAATTTTTTAAAAGGAGACCAACCTTACAAGGACAAGGGAGTCCTTTGAACAGAGAACTAATGATAGCGAAAAACACCTGATCACTAATACACAAGATGACATAACCCAGAAACCAACACAGCTATGGAAGTATCCAAAGTAAAATAAGCTTACAAGATTGTAAACAGGGAACCAGAGACATCAACTGGCAAATGAGGACAACTATAAACCAAAAAGAGGGGAAAATAGTGTGGTTATAGAACTTCTAAATGCTGAGGAAATCAAGAGAGTTTCAAGAGAGAATGGACTGTTCTAAACTCGGGGAGAAGATCATAAATTATGGGGTAACCTCAAAGAAAAAATGATAAACCTTCACATCACAATCAAAAAGAGGACAAGCACAAATATTAAGGAGATACTAAAACAACAGCAGCAGAGGAAATGATAACATGATTCATAAACATGATAAGCTTAGGACAGAAAATTAGATGGAACCATGAGCACCATCAAAGAACACATAACAAAATGACAGCAATCAATTCATACTTCTAGATGATTACATTGAATGTTAGTGGATTAAATGCACCATTCAAGAGATGGAGAGTTGCAGAATGGATAAGAAAACATAACCCATCATTATGCTATCTATAAAAGACACACCTTAGAGACAAAGACAAAAATAGACTAAAAATCAAAGTTGGAAAAAGATATATCAAGCAAATGGCAACCAAAACAGAGCAGGAATGTCATTATTATTTCTAATAAAATTGACTTTAAGACAAAAACCACTATAAGAGACAAGGAAAGATGTTATATAATGATTAAAGGATGAATTTGACAAGAAGACATAGCCATAATAAATATCTATGGACCCAATGAAAGAGCTCCAAAATACATGAATCAGACTTTAACAGAATTCAAAAGACAAATAGATGACTCCACAGTCATAGTAGGAGACTTTAATACACCACTTTCAATCAGCGATAGAACTGGGAAAAACCTCAACAAAGATGCCAAAGTACTAACAATACAATCAACCAACTTGACCTTATAGACATCTACAGAGCACTTCACCCAATAAAAGCAAAATATACATTCTTTTCCAAAGCTCATGGAACATTCTCCATGATAGACCATATAATAGGCCATAGAGCAAGCCTTAATAAACTTTAAAATATTAGAATGCTACAAAGCATCTTCTTAGATAAAAATTCTATCAAATTAGAAATCAACAATATGAAATCATTGGAAAAGAGCAAACACATGGAAACTGAACAACACCCTCCTGAAGAAAGACCAGGTAAGAGAAGAAATAAAAAATGTAGTTAAAAAATTCCTTGAATCAAACAAGAATGAAAACAAAATTACCAAAAGCTTTGGGACACAGCAAAAGCAGTGATCAGAGGCCAATTTATAGCAATAAAATCACACATCAAAAAAAGAAAAAAGAGCCAAAATCAACACTTTAAACCAACCTCTCCAACAATTAGACAAAGATCCACAAGAAAAGCCTACAGTCACTAGAAGAATGGAAATAATAAAGATTCAAGCAGAAATCAATGAAACAGAAAATAGAAAGATAATAGAAAAAATCAACAAGACTAGAAGTTGGATTTTGGAAAAGATTAATAAAATTGACAAACCACTGCCAAGTTTAACAAAGGAAAATAGGGAGAGAATACAAATAACATGAATAAAAAATGAATTGGGCGACATCACAACAGAACCAACTGAAATAAAACGGATAGTATAGGGATACTATGAAGAAATATACTCCAACAAATTTGAAAATCTGGAAAAAATTGACAGATATCTAGAAACATATCACTTACCTAAACTAATACAGACTGAGGTGCAAAAGTTGAACAGATCCATAACAAGAGAAGTAATTGAACAGGTAATAAAAAAAAAAAAATACCAATAATCAAAAGTCCTGGCCCAGATGGTTTCTCTGCAGAATTTACCAAACATTCAGAGAAGAACTGACACTAATCCTACTCAAACTATTCCAAAACATAGAAAAGGATGGAATACTTCCTAATTCATTTTATAAAGCAAGTATAACCTTGATATCAAAATCGAGCAAAGACATCACTCAAAAGGAAAACTACAGACCAATACCCCTCGTGAATATAGATGCAAAAATCTCAAAAAAAAAAAAAAAATCCTAGTTAATAGACTCCACCAACAAACATATCAAGAAAATCATTCATTATGACCAAGTGGGGTTCATATTAGGTATTCATGTATGGTTCACATTAGAAAAACAGTCAACATCATCCATCACATAAATAAAACAAAGGAAAAGATAGCTAATAGCCATGATCATATCAATCAATGCAGAAAAGGCATTTGATAAAATCCAACACCCATTCCTGATCAAGACTCTCAGCAAAATAGGAATAGAAGGGACATTCCTCAACTTAATAAAGGGCATCTATGCAAAACCAACAGCCAACATTATTCTCAATGCAGAAGAGACTGAAATCATCCCCCTTACCAACAGGAACTAGACAGGGATACCCTCTATCACCACTTCTATTCAACATTTTATTGGAAGTCCTAGCCAGGACAATAAAGCAATAAAAGGAAATCAAACATATCCAAATTGGTAAGGAAGAAATCAAACTATTCCTATTTGCTGATGATATGATCCTATACCTAGAAAACCCAAGACACTCAGTCAAAAATCTACTGGAACTAATTGAGAGATTTAGTGCCAGGATACAAGATCAACATTCAAAAATCAGTTGGATTCCTCTATACCAGCACAAAGACTGCTGAAAAAGAAATAAAGAAATCAATACTATTTACAATAGCTAATAAAAAAACAAAATACTTGGGAATAAATCTTACCAACGACACAAAAGACCTCTACAAAGAAAACTATAAAAAACTACTTCAAGAAACCATAAGAAATCTACATAAATGGAAGAACATACCATACTCATAGATAGGAATATTGAACATTGTGAAAATGTCAATTCTACCCAAAGCAGTCTATACATTCATTGCAATCCCAATCCATACCCCATCAAAATTCTTTAAGGATAGAGAAAAAACAATCACTAACTGTGATAGTTGGAGCTGTGTGTCAAGTTGACTGGACAACAATTCTGTGTGGTTTAAGCAATTGTGGGTTGTTCCAATGATGGGATCAGATGTATATGTTTTGAGCAGTTAGTCCATCAAAAGGGAGTTTCCCTAGGGGTGTGGCCTGCTTCCAGTATATTTATGGACATACTGGGAAAAGAGACACTCTTCTGTGGATTGGGATTCTGCCTACAACTGTCTGTGAGGGAACAATCCACCATTTGGCCTGGAGACCTTGGATTCGTCATTCGTTGGAGTCAACAGCCAGTATACAGCTTGCCAACCTTGAGCTCCTCAGCCCCTGCAGCTGCATGAGTTGGGAAAATCCTCCACCTTGCTTGATCCAAGAACTTGGGACTTGTTAACTTCTATAAGTGTGTGAGCCATTTTTCTAAGAAAAATTTATCTTTCTCTCTCTGTATATACTTTACTGGTTTTGTTTCTCTTGAGAACCTAGTCTAACACACTAACTTTATGTGGAAAGGAAAGAGACCTCGGATAAGCAAAGCACTATTGAAAAAGAAGAACAAAATAGGAAGTCTCACACTGCTGGATCTCAAAACCTACTATACAGCCACAGTAGTCAAAATTGCCTGGTATTGTTATAATGACAGATACATAGATCAATGGAATAGAATTGATAGCCCACAAATAGATTCATTGATCTATGGTCAGCTGATCTTTGACAAAGGGCCAGAATCCATTAAATAGGGAAGACAATGTCTGTTTAATAAATGGTGCTGGCAAAACTGGATATCCATTTGCAGAAAAATTAAACAAGACCTCTACCTCACACCATACACAAAAATTTACTCCAGATGGATTAAAGACTAAACCTAAACCTAAAACTATAAAGTTCCTCAAGGAGAAATCAAGGACCAATTTAGGGGCCCTAATTTGTAGCATAAATAGACTATCAAGCATAACCCAAATGCACAAACACCAGAAGAGAAACTAGATGAACAGAACTTTCTAAAAATTAATTTTTTATGTGCTTCCAAAGACTTTTCCAAAAGAGTCAAAAAGAGAACTTATAGATTAGGAAAAAAAATTAGCAATGGCATATCTGACAAGGGACTTATCTCTAGAATTTATAGAAAACTCCAATACTTCAACAGCAAAAAGACAAAATATTCAATTAAAAAAAAATGGGCAGAAACATGAATAGACAATTCACCAAAGAGGACATTCTGGAAGACAACAAACTTGGGAAGAAACTCTCACAATCATTAGTCATTAGAGAGATGCAAATCAAAACAAAAACGAGATATCACCTTGCCCCAGCAGTAGTAACAAAGTTCAACAAGACAGAACATAATGAATGCTGGTGAGGATGCAGAAAGATTTAGACTGTCATACACTTTTGGTGGGACTGTCAAATGATACAACCACTGTGGAAAGCAGTATTGTGATTCCTTAAAAAGTTGGATTTAGAAATACCATTTGACCCAGCCATTCCATTACTAGGTATATATCCTAAAGAAGTGAGAGCCAGGACAAGAACAGGTATATGCACACCCATGTTCATCAAAGGCAAGGGGGACTAGAACAGAGCAAGGAGTCAGCCTCAGGGATCCAGGTGAGGAGAGGGAACCCAGGCCACACCCCACAAGCAGCAAGGCAGGAAAGCAGGTGAAAGGAGAACAAAAGGCCAAGGGGACCGGGACAAAGTGAAGTATCAGCCACAGGGATCCAGGTAAGGGGAGGGAACCCAGGGCATGCCCCATAAGTGGCAAGGCAGGAGAGCCAGACAAAGGAGAGGAAAAAGGCCAGGGGGACCAGGACAGAGCAAGGAGTCAGCTGCAGAGATCCAGGTAAAGGGATTTTGGAGAGGTTTCCAACAGCTAAGGGAGACAAAATTGTCTGTTGGTTTGTCCTACTGTGCTGACGTGTTGCTGTGAGTCTTGAGGCTGTGCCACTGGTGTTTCAAACACAGCAGGGTGCACATGGTGCACAGGTATCAGGCCCACATGCAGACTGAGACAGACCAGGAAGAAGGAAGAGGCCATCCACTTCTCAAAGAATTGGCCAGGGAAAACCTTATGAATAGCAAAAAAAAACACTGTCTGACACATTACTGTGCAACTTTATGAATAGTCCAGAGAGGTCAGGGAAAGAGTTGCATCATCAGAGTAAAGCCAGCCTTACTCACATGGATAAGGTAAAGCTCTCGAGACCTCCATTTGCTGACATGACACCACTCAAATTCAGGAGAAACAGCTGCAAATATCCATTAATCATCAGAACATGGAATATACAAAGTGTGAATCTAGGAAAATTGGAAGTTATCAAAAATGAAATGGAACACATAAACACTGATATCCTTGGCATTAGTGAGCTGAAATGGAATGGTTTTGGCCATTTTGAATCAGACAACCATATGATCTGCTATGCTGGGAATAATAGTTTGGAGAGGAATGGCATGGCATTTGTCATCACAAAGGATGTTTCAAGATCTGTCCTGAAGTACAATGCTGTCAGTGATAGGATACTATCTATATGCCTACAAGGAAGACCTGTTAATACAGCTACTATTCAAATTTATGCACCAACGACCAAAGACAAAGATGAGGAAACTGAAGACTTTTATCAACTTTTGCAGTCTGAAATTGACTGAACATACAATCAGGATGTGTTAATTATCACTGGTGACTGGAATCCAAAAGTTGTAAACAAAGAAGAATCACCAGTAGTTGGAAAATTTGGCTTTGGTGACAGAAATAAT
>NW_006921599.1:1365485-1375399 GCF_000298275.1 Orycteropus afer afer
GAAGAATGCTGAAAGTACCATGGACTGCTAAAAGAACTAACAGATCTTTCCTGGAAGAAGTGCAGCTGAAATGCTCCTTGGAAGCGAGAATGGTCAGACTTCGTCTCACCTACTTTGGTCATGTTGTCAGAAGGGACTATTCCTTGGAGAAGGTTTTCATGCTTGGTAAGGTGGAGGGTCGACAAAAGAGGGGAAAGCCTTCAACTAGATGGATTAACACGGTGGCTGTGACAATGGGCTCAAGTACAGCAAGGATCATGGAGCTAGCGTGGGATTGGGCAATGTTTCATTCTGCTGTGCATGGGGTCACTACGAGTTGGAAATGACTTGATGGCACCTAACAACAACAACAACATGTTCGTGACAGCACTATTTACAATAGCCAAAAAATGGAAACAACCTAGGTGTCCATCAACTGAAGAATGGATAACCAAACTATGGTATATGCACTATAGAATACTGTGCAACCCTAAAGAATAATGCAGAATCTGCAAACATCACATAATGTGGATGAACTGGGAGGACATTAGGCTGAGTGAAATAAGTCAAACGCAGAAGGAAAAATATTGTATTAGTCCGTTAGTGTAAAAGTCAAGGAAAGGTTTATCTATGGAAGGAAATTTTCTTTGTTGGTTACCAGGGGTGGGAGGGGAGAGAACTCCGTTAGGTAGGGACAAGAAATTGATTTGGGTAAAGAGAAGGACAATGTATCAAATGTGAGTGATCAACATAGAGGCACTGAGGAAGAGGAAGACATAGAGAGGTACACGGAAGGTATAAGCAACAAATATGTACCCTTTTGCACATACAGTACTGCGTTGTCAGTCAACACAGTCAGCCTATATGATTGAGACCAGAAGAACTGGATGGTGCCCAGTTACCACTGGCAACCACTTGGAGGGGTATCTATTTACGAGAGCCTGAACAGAGTGGGAGAACAATGTGGAACAAAACTCAAAATCATTAAAAAAGAAAAAATAAAAGGGACCAGATTTGCTGGTCTGATAAAGCCTGATGGAACCCCTGAGACTATGGCCCCTAGCTGTTCTTTAGGTCTGGAATTGAACCCACTCCTGTGGCTTCCAGCCAAACAAAAGACAGGCATATGAGCTGAACATTTACATTAGGTAGATACACTCCTTGGAGAAAACAATGGTGGAAAACTTGAAGGTCTGTGTATGCACAGGGACAGCTCAGGTGGCAGGAGTTCATGGAGGAAAGGACACAGTGAAGAGGTAACTATGAGGAGGAAGTGGGAGGGTAGTTTTTGCACTGTGGGAAATTGCAGTCAATGTCATGAGACAAAGTGTATGTGAGATGCTGTATGGAAAGTGAATTTGCTCTGTAAACTTTCACCCAAATCACAATAAAAATTAGGGGGGAAAAAAAAAAAAAAAGCCAGAGACTTTCCCAGAGTTTTTCCACATATACTAGAAACAGGTCCCACCCTGAAGTAAACTCTCTTTCAATTGACTGACTGCTCATATCAATGCTCATAATGGAGGTGATTATATTATCTTAGTTTTCATCATGGGGGATAACTACATTATAACTGCTAAACCATTTAGAATCATGGTCCATCCAAATTGTCACACAGCCTTAACTACCATACTCATCCAAGAAAATAGACCAAAAGAGAACTAAAATTCACAATTCATTTGCAGATGTGTTTGATAACAAAAATAAAATAAATTTACTACAAGAGCAATACTTAATATGCTTTAACAGCTCTATTTGTTTCACAAATGCAACAGATATAAAATAAAGTAAAATTTAAAGAAGGAGAAATCTTCTACTGTGTAATTTTTGACATGGCTTTGACTCTTCTGTCTACACTTTTACCTCCCTATTTTCTTACGCCTGCACTGTCTCCAGGTGTTGACCTAACCTGGTCTGTCCAACCTCTTCATGCAAGCTCTTAAAATCACCAAAACTTCCTCACTTACTCCCATGCCACAGCTACATTAATTAATAAACTGTGAGGTGTCGTCCTCTTGTGTGTGCGCAACACTCATGTAGACTTGATCTTAAGACTGAACAAAACAAAAATTCTCCAAGTACTATTCTCCAATATTTATTTATTATTCCACAATGAAACAAAAAGTAAAAAATCAAAAAAGTATGGCCCTATCATCTTTGGTCCCCCCATGACTATATTTCCAAATGCTTTCCCCGTCTTAAAAAATGTTCTCCCAGTTAAGAAATGTGTGCTTAATAAATAATAAACCAACCCTGAAGGCTTTAATATGTCACTACCTACTCCTGATTTGAACTTGCATTTTCTTTTCTTTGTATTTTTTTGGCACTTTTACTGAACCCGACACTTTACCAAGTGCTGAGATACAAAGCAGAAAAAGCTCAGATGCCCTTTTAAGGAGTGTATTATGTAGTGGGGGTCTAATCTGCAAGCAAACAGATAATTGCTGCAGTGCAGGTTTTTTCAAAGTCCAGTGAGAACTAAAGGGAAGGACCACCTGAGTGTTGCTGGGAGAAGTCCAGAAGGCAAACGTCCCAGGAAAAGAAACAATATGTCAATGGCCAGGAGGCTGTTCCTGGAACTAAAAGGATTTGATAATTGCTAGGATGTGAAGTTCATTTAGTAAAAAAAGAAGAAAGTCATGTTGCCAAAGAAGACGGGTCAGAAAACAAAAGATCTTGAATTTATTTTGATGTAATTTTGAATTTTACCTTTCAATTTTTTTTCAAAATAAGGTATGAATTTTTCTTATTATTAGGTATTATAGGCGAAGGGGGTTGTGGTAGTTAAAGCTGTGTGTTAACTTGGCTGGGCCTGGGTTGAGTAGCTGGGCAGCTGGATGCAGTTATTCCCCATGGTGAGATTGGCAATCGATTCCATGGTGGAATCTACTGGAGCAGCTGAGTAGCTACTTTAGGGATGTGGTCTACTTCCAATATATAAGAAGCAACTTTGAGGAAGGTCTCTAGCTTTTTGGCACACTTGAACCCTGCATGTAGCCAAGTCATTGCTCAGCAGCCTGCCATGTCCTGCCAATCTTGGGACTTTTTCTGAACTCGAATTAGTGGCCTGCCATGTTGTTTGGTGATATCAGGAATGTGTCTTCTTACTTCTCGACCTTGGGTTTATCAGCCTCAGCAGCCAGCCGCTGCCTGAGTGAAGAAAAGCCTCTAGCTTCAGTGGGCCAGGAGCAGGAGACAGACCTGAAGGGGCTTTCCCTTAGCCTCTAGAGCCTGGTACTATGAACTCAGGCTTCTAGCCTCCAAAATTTTGAGAGAATAAACTCCTGTTTGTTCAACCCATACACCTGTGGTATTTCTGTTAGAACAGCATAAAATAACCAAAACAGTGACAGAACTATAGGTATTGAGCAGCTGTCAGTTTTGAAAGAATGTGGAGGAATGATTATGCTGCAGAAATGAGTGAAAAAAATTATTGCAATAGCCACATTGAGAGGTTATACAGTAAGAAGGGTCAAGATTTTAAGACTAAGACAATGGGGCTAGAAAGGAAGAATGTGATTAGAGAAATGAGCAGGATGAGAATAAATAGGATTGGCTGGTTGATTTGATTAAGAAAAAGGTAAAAATTGAGGATGATTTCCAGGTTTCTAGTTGTACAACAGAAGAAAAGTCTGGCTATCTGCTTCTGAAAGGATACAGCCTTGAAAACCCTATGGAGAAGTTCTGTTCTGCATAAATTGGCTCACTCTGAGTAGTAATCAATACTACTGACAACTAACAGCTACAACTATTTATAACTGCAAAGGGAATGGGATAATCTTCAATAGGATAAAGAATTCAGGAAAGAGAATATCTAAGGCTAGTGTTCTGGTTACCTAGTGCCACTCTGACAGGAATACACCACAAATGGAATGGCCTTAACAAACAGGAGTTTATTCTTACAATTTGGAGGCTTTAAGTCCAAGTTCAAAGTTCCAAGCTCTAGGGGCTGGGTGAAAGGCCCTCAGCCTTGGGCTTCAGCTCTGCCTCGAGCTCTCGGCCCACTGAAGCTAGAGGCTTTTTCTCACTCAGACAGCTGCTGGCTGCTGAGGCTGCCAAGCCCAAGGTTGACAAGTAAAAAGGCACAGTCCCAATGCTACCAAACCACTCAGTAAGCCATTAATTCAAGTCCACTGTAACTCCCAAGGTCAGCAGAGCATGGCAGACTGCTGAACAATGACACAGCTACACGTAGTGTCCAAGTGTGCCATAAACTAGAGACCATTCCCAATGCTTCTCTTTATATACAGGAAGCAGACCACACCCCAAAGGCAGTAGCTACTCAGCTGCTTGTGGTAGATCCCACCATGGAGTTGATTGCCAGTCTCCTCATGGGGAATAACTACTACCAGCTGCCCAGCCACTCAACCAGGCCCAGACAAGTTGACACACATATGTAACTACCACAGCTAGATTCTCTAGAGAAGAAAAACCAGTGAAGCACACACATATATGTAAATATAAAGAGATTTATTTAAAAGAAATGACTCATGCAGGTATGGAGGCTGGCAAATCTCACATCTGTGGGTCAAGGGTAAAGCTGGAGGCTTCTTTTGACTCATATGGTTGCAGGGGCTGATGAACCCAAAATCAGCAGGTCAGATAGCAAGTTTTTGCTCACAAGGCTGAGGTAGCTGATGAATCTCAAAATCCACAGGCAGCAGTCAGCTGATTCATATCCCCAACTGGAGGTCAGCGGATGATGAGCCAGATGCAGGATTAAGAGAGGGCAAGCTTTGCCAGAACATTGGCACACACCCAAGAAAACTCCCCTGTCAACTGATTGGCTGCTTACATCAGATCACAAAATGGAGGATGATTACATATCTGCCAAACTAAATCATGGCAAGGCTAAGTTAGCACATAACCTTAATCATCACAGGGAGGTTTGAGCTAGAAGAAGAAAATGAAATGGGTACACAGTGATGTCTTGAAGGCAGTTTAATCACAGTCCTGGAGCTCAAGGAGCAATCTTATAAATTTGAGTCTTCAGCTAAAAGTTGAAGAAATTTGAAGGGCAAGAGAGATCATGAAACAAAAAAAGAAGGGAATTTCAAGAAAGAAGGGAGTTTCTCATATTTCGAATATTATATAAAAATGAGTTGAAAGTGATTAATTTGGGAATTATAGGTCCAGGAACAAAAATAGTCTCAGTGGTAGCTATACTGGAAATCAAATAACAGTGAGCTGAGAAAAGACTCCAAAAAAACAAACTCACTGTCATCAACTCGATTCCAACTCAGAGCAACCACCATTGGGTTTCCAAGGCAGTAAACCTTTATGGAAGCAGACTGCTTCATCTTTCTTCTGTAGTGGTTAGAGGGTTCAAAGCACCAACATTTTGGATAGCAGCCAAATACCTTAACTAATACACCACCAGAGTTCCTTAAGAAAAGATTGAAAGGGGAAAAAATTAGAAGCAAGCCTAGAAGCTTCGTAGCCTGGAGGGTGGAGAAAATAAACAATCATGGCAATAGAAAGAACAATATGCATGGTCAAGATAAAGTTGTGATTATTTTGTTTTGTTTTTAAACTCAGGATGATTTGAAATATAAGTATATTAAAGACAGAAGGAGCTCTGGTGGCATAGTGTCTAAGGCATTTGACTGCTAACCAGAAGGCTGGCAGTTCAAATCCACCAGCCATTCATCCGAAGGAAGTTTGGGCAATCTACTTCTGTAGAGATACCGCCTCGGGAAATGAAGGAGGAGTCGCTGTGAGTCAGATTCAACTCAAAGGCAGTGAGTTTTTTTTTGGGGGGGGGTAGTTTAAAGAGAAGAAACAAAGGAACTGGAGAGGTTAAGGACACAGGCAATAGACACCTTTGCTTCTGCTTCAAATATCAGAAGTCTCAAGAGACTGTCACTCCTTCCTTAACAATAAAACCAAGCTAGATGATCTACAAAATCATAGAGTTTTCAAAACCTATTTAAGAGTTAAAGTAACAAAGGAACATGATCTAGAAAATAAAACCTAGAAACATAGTCTGGAAGTTGATGAGTTGTTGCTAAGAGCGGAGAGACCGCACAGTTGTTTTCATACTTAACAGAGCAATGGGAGGAGGCAGAAGCTGCCATAGACATAGATAAGCACACAGCTGACTATTTAAGTTTCAAAAGCCAAGAGTGAGCTGGCACAATGGTTTAGAAAGCCTAAAAGCTCCAGACATAAAAAGTATCTATGCCCACCAATTGTTTTCCATGGCCTTCACCTATTCCAGGAGAAACTTCAGAGGCTGGCTAGGAAACCTGAGAGAGACAACCCAGGCCTGAGTCTCAGGTACAAAAACAAAAACAAAAACAAAAAACCTAGCCACTTCGAGAGACTCAATTTTGACTCATGGTGATTGCATATGTTACAGAGAAGAGAAGAATGGTTCTGTTGGATTTTCTTGGCTGTAAACTTTATGGGAGCAGTTCCCCAGGCCTTTCTTCTGTGGTTCCACTGAAGGGGTTTGAAGTGCCAACATTTAGATTAGTAGTTTAGTGCCACCAGTTTGTAACACCCAGGGACTGCAGGCATAGAACCTGTTGAATTCTGAGAGCAGAGCAGGAGAATGAGAGAAGCCATAAAGTCCTCTACCCTCTACAGAGAGTAGCTGGTGAAGGGGCAGTATTATTGAGACCACTTCCTCCCCTTTGCAAGAACACAGAAGCTATTGAGGATAAGGGTGGGACAACTGAGACAAACATTCTAGACATTCATATCATAAGCCCTGCTCAAGGGATGGTTCTGATCCCATCAGCAAATTATTTGAAGCCTGGGGTGAACTGAATCTTCCTAATGTCACGGCACAATCCAGAAACACCTGAATATTTCTAGATTGAATCAACTCCAAGACTAACAGCATGATGGAGGAAGGGACAGGCCTTTTTTAGGCATCGATATTATTTATTTCAGTATCTAATGCTCTATTAAGGAGCTCTGGTAGCCTAGTGCATAAAGCACTTGACTGCTAACCAGAAGACTGGCAGTTCAAACCCACCAGACACTCCTCGGAAGGAAGACTGGGCAATCTACTTCTGTTAAGATTTACAGCCTCAGAAACCCAGTGGGGGTGACTATGAGTCAGAATCAACTGGAAGGCACTGAGTTTTTTTTTTTTTTGGTAATGTGCACCCAGGTGATTTTACCGCTCACAAAATTTGAGAAATACTAATGTTAAGTATGCATAATTAATCTACAAGGAAGGAAATTACATCCAAAGAAAAAATCAGATTTCCTGTATCTTGAATTTGGGGTCACCTATAAGACTGGGGGAGCTCTGGTAGCATAGTGGCTAAGGCACTTGACTGCTAACCAGAAGGCTGGTGGTTCAAACCCACCAGCCACTCCTCCAAAGGAAGGTTTAGCAATTTACTTCCATCGTGATACCGCTCCAGAAACCCAAGGAGGGATCGCTATGAGTTGGATCCAACTCAGTGGCATTGAGTTTGGTTTTTTTGGTTTTATAAGACTGGGCAATCTACTTCCGCAGAGATATAGCCTCACTATGTCACTATGAGTGGGATTCAACTATGAGTGGGATTCAACTTGATGGCACTGAGTTTAGTTTCTATCAGTTATGATCTTTTTAAGGAGCCCAGGTAGCATAATGGTTAAGCACTTAGCTGCTAACCAAAAAGTTGGCAGTTGGAACCTATCCAGAGGCAATGTAGGAGAAAGGCCTGATTATCTGCTTCTGTAAAGATTACACCAGGAAAACCCTGTGGTGCAGATCTACTCTGTCATATAGGGTTATAAATCCGAAACAACTCAACGGCACTCAACAACAACATGATATTTTTAACAAATATTTCATTTAAATATACGATAGCATTATTGATATTTTAGAATTTAAAAGAACTTTTAACAAAACACACACACACACACACACACACACACACACACACTCACTACTATTGAGGTGATTCCAACTCATGGTGACCCACCCCCATTGGGTTTCTTCTGAGGCTGTAAATTTGTTTGCAGAGCAGGTGGTGGGTTTGATCTGCTGACCTTCTGGTTGGCAGCCAAATAATGCCCTATCCACTATGCCACCAGTGCTCCTTAAAAAAACCTTTAGAGATGATCAAATACAACTCTTTAATTATGCAAAGAAGGAACTCTAGTGGCCTCATGTGTAAGGCATTTGGCTGCTAACCAGAAGGTCAGCAGTTCAAACTCACCAGCTGCTTCAAAATACGAAAAATTTACAGCCTCGGAAAGTGGAGGTTGTCACTATGAGTCAGATAGCAGTGGGTTTGGTTTTGTTTGGTTTGGTTTGGAATTATGCAAATGTGAAAACTCAGGTTCAGAGAGTCTGAGTCTTTTGCCCAAGTAATACGAGGAGTTAAAACTTTGGAACTCAGAACTCAAATCTCCTAACTTCTCTGGTAGAGTCTTTATACTATAGATCATGTCTCCTCCTCAACACATAAAAAGATTGACTCCCACTAACTATAATTAGAATGTTTTATTCATGATCTTTCACTGACCTAAATAATGGAATTAAGACCAAATAAAAACTGAATTAACTAAAGAATTGAAAAATAAAAGAGCTCTCCTTTTCCAATTGCAAGCAGCCAAACACTGTTGGTAATCAGAGGTGCATCCAGAGGGAGCTTTGGGCAGCCTAAAGGGAAAGTATCACTTCTCTTCCCTTTCTGAACTTGTCTTGTAAAAGTAACCCCATGTATTAATATTCTAAACCTTACTTAACATGGCATATGTAGAGCTTTAACCCATGGGCTGCCACGTTTTTATTTTCATTCCCAGTCTTTCCACCAAAGGAATGTGTGGGAGATGGTTATTAGAGTAATTTGCTCTGCCTGGGGGCTAATTACTCTATTTGGTTCATTTTTGAAAATATTATGTTACATCCAAAGGCAAAATTGATGGAGGTTTGTTTCAGGTTCGCTTATGCAATTTTGTACAGATTAAATCAGTTAATCAGAAATTATGCGAACTAAAATAGATCTGTTGGTTTCTAAATCTACAGTAGAAAATTACTTTTTAAAAAAATAATTTGAAGCTTGAATACATTATGCTGAGTGAAATAAGCCAA
Source organism: Orycteropus afer afer (assembly GCF_000298275.1). Taxonomy (NCBI): domain Eukaryota; kingdom Metazoa; phylum Chordata; class Mammalia; order Tubulidentata; family Orycteropodidae; genus Orycteropus; species Orycteropus afer. The sequence continues at coordinate 1,374,511 of NW_006921599.1, forward strand.
TCACAAAGAAAAATATTGTATAACTCCACTTATATAAAAGTACAAGAAAAGGCAAATATACAGAGACCGAAATTTATTAGTGGTTACTAGGGGCAGGAGAGAGAGGAAAGGTGGTTTAAAGATGATGGGAAAATTGCATTGATTAAAGTGAGGTCATACAGCTAATTATCTTAATTGCTGTTGGTAAGTAGTGTACCTATAAAAGAGCTGAATTGACAAAAGTTGTGTGATAGATATATTTATGAAGAAAAAGAAGAAGAAGAGCTACTAGGACTGTATATGTATAACCAAACACCTCATGGAATTTGGTTTCAGTTTGGAGGTTTAGGATCATGATTACATGGGACATCCCAGTTAATTGATCCAATAGTATGGCAGTGCTTCTGTTCTACCTCCTAGTTTGTTATATAGTGCCTTGGGTCTTAAAGGCTTGCAAGTAGCCATCCAAGGCACAACAATTTGTCTCAATTCACCTGGGGAAACAGAGGAAGCAGAGTCAGAAAAGGGAGACTATGGATGGTGTAGTTAATTGCCTCCAGAACAACTTCCTCTTTTGCCAGAGACCAGAAGAAGTGGATGGTGCACTGATGCCATTACTGAAGATTTTGATCCAAAATTCCATAGAAGAATCTTGATCAAAAGGGGGAAAACGTAAAATAGAATTTCGAATTCACCTGAACTCTAGAATTTTTGGAGCCATGGATGTGGATGCACTCCTCAAACAACTATTGCACTGAGATCATCTTTAAACCTTAAACCAAAAATATCACCCAGAGTCCATTTAAAACTGAAAAATAGTTTAGCTTAACTAGTTAAAAAAAAAGTCTTCCTTGAGAATTATGCTCTTTTAAAAACTATGTGTGTGTGTGTGTGTGTGTGTGTGTGTGTG
>NW_006921599.1:1376050-1381175 GCF_000298275.1 Orycteropus afer afer
CCAGCCTTCTGGTCAGCAGTCATATGCCTTAGGCACTATGCCACCAGAGCTCCCCCAAAGAATGAAGGTGAGCACTAGAGGACATCTTGGAATTCTGAGTGAACAATGAGAGAAGAGTAACAACTTCTCAGCTTCACTTTGTTCATCTGCATTATGAGGATCATCACATCTATCCACCATGGTTTTCCTTGGGGAAAAAAAAAAAAAAATGTAGTAATGTATTCTGGCTTAATGCCTGGCAAATGGTAAGTGCTCAATTAATTTACGTTCAAGAAAATTAAACAAATACATATACAAAAAATATATATGGATATACAAAATATATATACAGGTATGGTCAGAAGGCTGGTGGTTCAAACCCACCAGCCACTCCTTGGAAGAAAGGTTGGGTAGTCTATTTCCATAGTGATACCACCTCAGAAACTAAAGGAGTCATTATGAGTCCAGTCTGACTTGACAGCACATAACAACAACCCATTATCTAGATTTAATAATTATTAAATTTTGCCACATTTGTGTTAGGCTGAAGCAAACCCAAGCCCCAAAATGTCAGTTAGCAGCTTCCTCCAGATGTCAGGCCCTGATGAGACAGCCTGATAAGACAACTGCAGTGACTGAACCCGCTCAGACTGTAAAGTCCCATGCAGTGACAAACTTCCTCTTCTGAAGCCCCCTCACGCTAATTAAGTGCAGACCTATGCTAACAGCTAATTGGACCCTGCCATTTCCTTAGAGGACCCTGTCACTCCCCTGCTGCCCCCAAACAGGTCCTCTTTGTGTCTGTAAAAGTCCATGCCCCCTGCCCAGGGGTGCAGCTTCTCTGGCCCTGATGCTAGGGTATGAGAACCTCACCTGGGAGCACCAATAAACGGCTACTCTGAAACAACTCCATGTCCTGGTGTCTTGGTAGCTCTGCATTACAATTTGGACTCTCTCTCTATATATATATACATATATATGTACAACACACACACATAAATATCTGTGTGTGTGTGTCTCTGTGTATTCTATCTATTGCTCTATCTGAAAAAAACCATGTCAATGGGAAATTTATTATGATGCATTACAGTTTGGGAATCTGAAGCTACCACAACTTTGTTCCCAGAAACTAGGATTAGAGCAGTTATGGGAGGAGTTCTTAATTTGGGATGCATATTGGACCTCTTTAAAAATATTGATGCCAAGACTTCTGGTAAGATGGAGAAATAGGCAGACAAGCGACACAGACCCTCTTCAACAAAGAAAAAAGAAACCAATTGACAGAGATACAGAAGATAATCCTGGAGCCCTGAACTTTGAACAGAACTATACAGAAGTAGATTAGGCACCAACTACAGAAAAAAACTGAACAAAAACAGTGAGTATGAAGACAGTTGGAGTTGTGAACTTTCAGCTACTCTGATAGGATCAACAGCCTGAATATTTCCAAGTGGTGTTGGAACCTGAGAATTGACCTAAAGATCAGTCCTGGTCACCAAGGGCTTCAGGGATGACTGTGCTGGTGGTCTATGATTAGGAAGAGAAACAGCAAGGAGGGAAACAACCTGAGCTGTGGACTTTCTGCTGTCCTGAGAATGGAGCCATTTTGATTATTTACACGTGGCAGCCATTTTGGATATTTAAAGTGACTGAGGGTGCAGCCATTTTGAATCTTTAAAAGTGGCAGCTGTTTTGGATTATAAAGTGACAGCATTCTCATTTGGATTCCAGGGGCCTAAAAATAGGATAATCACCAATTAAATATAAACACAAAAATGTCACAATGCCTCAGAGACATCAGAGCATCACAGTCCACACAAACAAGCAAGATAAAGCAGGAGAAACAAGGGACAAGGATACAGACACAAAACACATCCCTGATGAAGCAGCATTGAAACTCCCTGACAAGGAATTCAAAAGAATTATATTTAGGTATCTTCAATGAGTTGAGAGGCAGATCAAAGAAAACACTGGCAAAATGAAGGAAAACACAGATAAAACCCTACAACAACTTCAAAAGACAATATAAGAACATAATGACAAAATAAATGAAAAATTAGAAATGATACAAAATCTACACACAGAAATCCAGAAGATTAATACTCAATTTTCAGAAATAGATGAGACATTGAATGGGCAAAGGCGTAGAATTGAATCAATGGAAGACAGAATTAGTGAGATTGAAGGCAAATACCTGAATATTTCTTTGGAAAGGGGTCAATCAGAAAAAAGATCAAAACAAAATGAAGAAAGCCTAAGGTTCATGTGGGATATCATCAAAAGGAACAACTTACATGGAATTGGAATTCTAGAACAGGAAGAGACAAATAAAACCACAAAGAGAAAATTGTCAAAGATTTGTTGGAAGAGAATTTTCTTGGTATGCTGAAAGATGAGAATATATCCATTCAGAAAGTCCAATGAACCCCAAACAGGATAGACCCCAAGAGAAAATCACCAAGACATAGCAACATCAAATTCACCAAAACCAAAGACAAAAAAAGAATCATGAAAGCAGCACAGAAACAAACAAAAGTTAACTACAAGGGGCAACCAATAACACTGAGCTCGGATTTCTCAGCAGAAACCATGCAGGAGAGAATATATAGATAAAACCCTGAAAGAGAAAAATTTCCAATCAAGAATTAGGTACCCTGCAAAATTGTCCCTCAAATATGATGGCAAAATTAGGAAATTTCTAGATAAGCAGAAATTAAAGGAATTTGTAAAAACCAGACCCACCATACAAGAGATGTTAAAGGGAGTCCTTTGGCCAAAGAAGCAACAACAGCATACAACAACTGACCATTAACATACATGATGACATAACCCAGACACAAACCCAGTTATGGAAGTATCCAAAATAAATAAGCCTACAAGATTGTAAACAAGGGAACCAGAAACATCAATTCACAAATGATGATGACTAAAACCAAAAAGAGGGAAAAATCTGTGTAGTTACAGAACTTCTAGATGGTAGGAAAGTCAAGACAACCACAAGATAGAATCAACTGTTCTAAACTCGGAAAGAAAACTATAAATCACAGGATAACCTCAAAGAAAAATGATAAACCTTCACCCACCTTTAAACCTTCAAAATAAAAGTAGACCAGCACAAATACTTAACAAATACTAAAACAATAGCAACAAAGGAAATGACAACATGATTCATAAACAAAACAAGCTCAGCAAAGAAAATTATATGGAACAAAGAAATCGACAGCATGAAAAACCACGTAGCAAAAATGACAGCAACAAATTCATATTTACTTATAATTACACATCTGGCAAGGGACTTATCTCTAAGATTTATAGAAAACTCCAACACCTCAATAGCAAAGGAATTAACTATCCAATTGGAAAATGGGCAGAAGACAGAAATGAATAGACACTTCACCAAGGAGGATATTCAGGTGGCCAGCTAATACATGAAGAGATGCTCACAATCATTGACCATCAGAGAAATGCAAATCAAAACGACAATGAGATACCGTCTCACCCCAGCACTGATGACAAGGATCAACGAGACACAAAGTAACAAATGCTGACAGAGATGTGGAGAGATTGGGACTCTGATATCACTGCTGGGACTGTGAAGTGATATAACCACTGTGGAAAACAGTATGTCAATTCCTTAGAAAGCTAGAATTGGATATACCATTTGATCCAGCAATACCATTACTAGGTATATATCCTATTGAGGTGAGACCCAGAACAGGAACAGACATATGCACACCCATGTTCATTGCAGCACTATTTACAATAGCAAAAAGATGGAAAAACAACCTATGTGCACATCAGTGGAAGACTGGATGACCAAACTATGGTACATACACATAATGCTATGCAGCCCTAAAGAATAATGTAGAGTCTGCAAAACACCGCATAACATGGGTGAACTTGGAGGCCATTATGCTGAGTGAAATAAGTCAATCACAGAAAGACAAACACAGTATTAGTTCGTTGTTGTGGAGGGACAAGGAAAGGTTTATATATGGAAGGAAACTTTCTTTATTGGTTTCTGGGGGGGGGGGGGAAGGGGGGGGTAACCTGCAAAAAAAAAAAAAAATGCATTGACCCTTGTCACTTTAGTTTTTTGTATTTCACTGTACATAAATTTTATTTCAATAAAATGCATTATATATATATAGAGAGAGAGAGAGAGAGAGAGAGAGATGCCTAATTCCTACTCCAGAGATTCTGATTTAATTCTTCCCATCTGGTGGCATAGTGCCTAAGGCATTTGACTGCTAACCACAAGGCTGGTGGTTCAAACCCACCAGCCACTCCTCGGAAGGAAGGTTAGGCAATCTACTTCCATAGTGATTCCATAGTGATACCACCCCGGAAACCCAAGGAGGGGTTGCTATGAGTTGAATTTTACTCGAAGGCAGTGAAATGTCAGTCTAATGTTCTACCACAGTAGAGTACTGGTGAGTCAGATGGTCTCAGCTAACAGACATTAAAAAATAAATTAATGTAAGGTAATGGGAGATGAAGCAGCCCTTGTGGTGCACTGGTTAAATACTCAGCCACTAACTGAAAGGTCAGCGATTTGAACCCACTAGCCACTCCACAGTGGAAAGATGTGGCAGAATGCTTTTGTAAAGATTACAACCTTGGAAACCCTATGGGCAGTTCTACTCTGTCCTATAGGGTTGCTATGAGTCAAAATCAACTTGATGGCAATGGGTCTAAATGAGATGAAACATTTATTTGTTTATACTTTCAGTTATGAACAATTTCAAAATATGTAAAAATTCTACAGCAAATTATATAATGAAACACCCATTTACCCATTATTTATATTTAATAATCACTAAATTTTTACCATATTTGCTCTCTCTCTCTCACTTTCTCTCTGTGGTTCTCTTTATATATTATATATAAATACACACACACACATATGGTCACTCACTGCTGTCAAGTTGGTCCCGACTCATAGTGACCCATCCCTGGGTTTCCGAGGCAGTATCTCTATGGCAGTCAATTGCCCAGTCTTCCTTCTGAGGAGTGGCTGGTGGATTTGAACTGCCAGCCTTTTGGCTAGCAGTCAAATGCTTTAGGCATTATGCCACCAGAGCTCCTCACATATACACAAGCTTACCTATATGTGTATGTGTATATATATATATATATATATATA
>NW_006921599.1:1381385-1383043 GCF_000298275.1 Orycteropus afer afer
TATATATATATACACACTTGCTGAAAAATATTTAAAGTAAATCACAGACATTTTGACATTTCGATATTTCACCATTACATATTTCTGTATACCATATATCTCTAAAAAATAAAAGGCATTTTCATCATAATCTTAATATCATTATCACACTTTATAAAATTAACAATGCTTTTTTTATATCTGCTAATAATGTATCTGTATTCAAATTTCCTCAATTGCCCTAAAAGTGTTTTGGGGCGATATTTTTGAACTGGTTCTTTTAAGATAATTTGTTAGGAAGGAAGATGGGGCAATTTACTTCTATAGTGATACTGCCTCGGAAACCCAAGAAGAGGTCACTATGAGTCGGGTTTAACTTGATGGCACATAACATCAACAAATTTTAAATGGTGGTATATAAAAATGGAGCCCCACAAGAGAAGAATAATGATAAAATCCAAGGTTTCATTGTAATATTCCATTATTTATGGCCAAGGCCTAAAGATAAAATTAAATAAATTCATTTTACAATAAAAAAAGAAGATATCAATGAAATAATCTTATAACCCAACCTTTTAAGAAGTAGTGATCTCAAACCAATTGTGAGCTCCAAGTTCCTTTCCCAGGTTACTGCTAGGAGTATTAGCATCAGTGCATGCCCCTGGAATTGCTGGAAGGGATATGATCTTGTAAATAAGAAAGCTGTCACTTGCGGAAAAAAAGAAAAAAAAATTGTATTGTGTATCTATTAGCCATGTATCTGAAATAATGATGTACCTTTTATTGGTAACAAATTATTAGTTTAATGCTTAATAATAGTGCCTTTAGTAGATTATTTTACAACCAAAAAAAAAAAAAAAAACAACAAGAGAGAGAGAGAGAAAGAAATAATCTTACAAGTCCAGTGATAAGTTTTAAAAAGCCATTATGTCTAGGTGAATGGTAAATGGGACCTCTGTAGTATTATCATTATTAATTGTTATTATTATTGAACATACATACAGCAAAACATGTATCAATTCAATAATTTCTACACGTGCAATTCAGTCACATTGATTACATATTTCAAGTTGTACAATGATTCTCACCCTCCTTTTCTGAATTGATCCTCACATACTGACATAAACTAACTGCCCTCTAAATTTCCTGTCTAGCCTTTCAAATTGCCATTGTCAATTTGATCCCATATAGATAAGTGTTTAAGGATTCCTGGTGCCACAATGATTAAGACTTGGCTGCTAAACAAAAGGTCAGTGGTTCTATCTCACCAGCTGCTCTGCAGGAGAAAAGCCCTGGAGATCTCCTCACATACAGCCTATGAAGCCTTTTGGAACTGTTCTATTCTATCCTCTAAGGCCACCATAGGGTTATTATAAGTCAGAATCAACTTTACAGCACACAACAATAACAAAAAACATAGTTCTTTTAAAAAGCACAATACTCAAGGATGACATTCTTTACTAATTAAGCTAAACTTTTGTATGGTTTAAAGAATATCTCAGGGAATATTTTTGGCTTAAGTTTTTTAAGATTATCTCATGGCAATGGTTACAGTGGTGGGAGCTGGTCCATCCAGCCTCATTAGCTCCAGAAATTATGAATACTATAAGAATTTGAAATTCTGCTCCACATCGTTCTCCCTTTGGATCAGGATACTTCTACAGAATCTTTGATCAAAA
>NW_006921599.1:1384078-1387197 GCF_000298275.1 Orycteropus afer afer
TAGATTGCCCCATCTTCCTTCCAAGGAGTGGCTGGTGGGTTTGAACTGTCAGCCTTCTAGTTAGCAGTCAAGTGCCTTAGGCACTATGCTACCAGAACTCCTAGGACTAAGTTAGTATCTAGGAATATACATTTTACTTAGTACTTCAGGTTGATGGACCACAGTAAAACAAGCAGTAAACATTGGGTTTCATTTGAAGAACATGATATAATAGCAAACCTTTGTGCTCCATAAAGAGAAAGTTAATAGAATGAGGAAAGTAAACTCTCAGCCCAATAACAATGAAATCAATGGACAATGTTGAAGGTCTTATAGTTGTTATTATTAGCTGCCATGGAGTCAGTTCTGACTATGAACAACAGAACTAAACATTTTTAACTGTCCTCATCATCTTTGTTATGTTTGTTGCAGCCACTGTGTCAATCCATCTCATTGATGACCTTCCTTTTTGTCTCTGACCTGCTTTGCCAAACACGACCCCCTTCTCCGGGTAATTAGTCCCTTTTGATAATGTGTTTGAAGTACGCAGACAAAATCTCACCATCCTAACCTATTAAGAAATATTCTGGCTACACTTCCTCCAAGACAGATTTGTTTGTTCTTCTGAAAGTCCATGATATATTCGATATTCTTCACCAATGCATTAATTCTTCCAATGCATTAATTCTTCCAATGCATTATTCTTCTTTGGTCTTCCTTATTCATTGTCAACCTGTCATAAGTATATATGGCAATTAAAAATATCATAGTCTGAGTCAGGTGCACCTTAGTTCTCAAAATAACATCTTTGTTTTTTAAAGAGGTATTTAGCAATGAATTTTCCCAATGTAATTCATCCTTTGAGTTTTGTTTTGTTTTGTTTCCTATTGTGATTTGGGTGAAATTTTACAGAGCAAATTCATTTTCCATACAACAGGACACATATACTTTGTCTCATAACACTGACTGCAATTTCCCACAGTGCAACAGTTCTCCTTCCTCTTCCTCTCCATAGTTACCTCTTTGCTGTGTCCTTCCCTCCATGCACTCTTGCCCCCTGAGCTGTCTTCCTGTGCATACACAGACCTTCAAGTTTTCCACCATTGTTCTCTCCAAGAAGTGTATCTACCTAATGTAAATGTTCACCTCATATGCCTGTCTTTTGTTTGGCTGGAAGCCACAGGAGTGGGTTCATATCCAGACCTGAAGAACAGCTAGGGGCCATAGTCTCAGGGATTTCATCAGGCTCTATCAGACCAACAAATCTGGTCCCCCTTTTTTTTTTCTTTTTTAATGATTTTTGAGTTTTGTTCTACATTGTCCTCACACTCTATCTAGGATCTTCTAAATAGATCTCCCTCTGAATGGTTGACAGTGGTAACCTTGCACCATCTAGTTCTTCTGGTCTCATAGTCATAATAGGCTGACTGTGTTGACTGACAACACAGTACTGTATGTGCAAAAGGGTTCATCTTTGTTGTCTGTACCTCCCATGTACCTCTCTATGTCTTCTTCTTCCTCAGTGCCACTGTGTTGAGCACTCATATTTGGTACATTGCCCTTCTCTTCACTCAAATCAATACTTGTCTCTACCTATCTAACAGTGTTCCCTCCCCTCCCCTCCCACCGTTAGTAACCAACAAAGAAAATTTCCTTCCACATAGAAACCTTTCCTTGACTTTTACAATAAAAAACTAATACAATATTTGTCCTTCTGTGATTGACTTATTTCACTCAGCATAATATCCTCCCAGTTCATCCATGTGATGTGTTGTTTGCAGATTCTACATTATTCTTTAGGGTTGTGCAGTATTCCATTGTGTGTATATACCATAATTTGGTTATCCATTCTTCAGTATATGGACACCTAAGTTATTTCCATTTTTTGGCTATTGCAAATAGTGCTGTGATGAACATGGGTGCAAATATATCTGTTTTTGTCCTAGGTCTTACTTCTTTAGGATATATACCTAGTAATGGAATGGCTGGGTCAAATGGTATTTCTAATTCCAAGTTTTTAAGGAATCGCTGTATTGCTTTCCAAAGTGGTTGTATCATTTGACAGTCCCACCAACAGTGTATGAGAGTCCCAATCTCTCTACATCCTTCCCAGCTTTTGTTATTTTCTGTATTGTTGAACTTTGCTACCACTGCTGGGGCAAGGTGGGATATCATTTTTGCTTAGATTTGCATCTCTCTAATGACTAACGATCATGAGAATATCTTTCCAAGTTTATTGTCTGCTAGAATGTCCCCTTTGGTGAAGTTTCTATTCATGTTTCCACCCATTTTTTTAACTGGATTATTTGTCTTTTTGCTGTTGAGGTGTTGGAGTTTTCTATAAATTCTAGAGATAAATCTCTTGTCAGATATGTCATTGCCAAATATTTTTTCCGAATCTGTAGGTTCTGTTTGACTCTTTTGGACAAGTCTTTGGAAGCACATAAAAATTTAATTTTTAGAAGGTCCTGTTCATCTAGTGTCTCTTCTGCTGTTTGTGCATTTTGGGTTATGCTTGATAGTCTATTTATGGCACAAATTAGGGCCCTTAAATATGCTCCTGATTTTTCCTTGAGGAACTTTATAGTTTTAGGTTTAGGTTTAATCTTTGATCCATCTGGAGTTAATTTTTTTGTGTGGTGTGAGGTAGAGATCGTGTTTCATTATTCTGCAAATGGATATCCAGTTTTGCCAGCACCATTTATTAAAAACAGACATTTTCTTCCCCATCTAATGGATTTTGGCCCTTTGTCAAAGATCAGCTGACCGTAGGTCGATGGATCTATTTCTGGATTCTCAATTCTATTCCATTGGTCTATGTGTTTATCATTATACCAATACCAGGTAGTATAGTAGTGGCTGTACAGCAGGTTTTGAGATCCTGCAGTGTGAGACTTCCTGTTTTGTTCTTCTTTTTCAATAGTGCTTTGTTTATCTGAGGTCTCTTTCCTTTCCATATAAAGTTAGTGATTGGTTTTTCTCTGTCCTTAAAGAATTTTTATGGGATCTGGATTGGGATTGCATTTAATGTATAGATTGCTTTGGGTAGAATTGACATTTTCACAATGTTCAATCTTCCTATCCACAAGCATGGGGTGTTCTTCCATTTATGTAGATCTCTTATGCTTTCTTGAAGTAGT
>NW_006921599.1:1388858-1399278 GCF_000298275.1 Orycteropus afer afer
AGTGGCTGGTGGGTTTGAACCGCCAGCCTTCTGGTTAGCAGTCAAGTGCCTTAGCCACTATGCTACCAGAGCTCCTAAGATATGGTCTATCATTGAGAATGTTCCATGTGCATTGGAAAAGAATATGTATTGTGCTGTTGTTGGATGAAGTGCTCTATAGACGTCTATAAGGTCAAGTTGGCAGACTGCATTGTTTAGTTCTTTGGCATCTTTGTTGATTTTCTTTCCATTTGTTCTATCTTTCATTGAAAGTGGTGTATTAAAGTTTCCCACTATGACTGTGAAGTCATCTTTTTGCCTTTTCAACTCCTTTAAAATCTGATTTATGTGTTTTTGGGCTCTTTCATTAGGTTCATAGATATTTATTATGGTTATATCTTCTTGTTCAATTGATCCTTTAATCATTATATAATGCCCTTCCTTGTCTCTTATGGTGGTTTTTCCTTAAATTGATTTGATCAAAAATTAATATTGCCACTCCTGCTCTTTATTGGTTACCATTTGCTTGATATATCTTTTTCCAACCTTTGATTTTTAGTCTATTTTTGTCTTTGTCTCTAAGGTGTGTCTCTTGTAGACATTTTATTGATGGGTTATCTTTTCTTATCAATTATGCAACTCTGTATCTCTTGAGTGGTGCATTTATTCCATTAACATTCAGTATAATTATCAACAAGTATGAATTTGTTGTTGTCATTCTGTTATGTTTTTTCATGCTGTTCCTGGTTTCTTTGTTCCATATAATTTCTGTGCTGAGCTCATTATATTTATGAATCATGTTATCATTTCCTCTGTTGATGTTGTTTTAGCATCTGCTAAATATTTGTGCTTGTCCTCTTTTTTTATTGTGATGTGAAGGTTTATCATTTTTCTTTGAGGTTATCCTGTGATTTATAATTTTCTCTCCAAGTTTAGAATAGTCCATTCTACCTTGCAACTCTCTTGACTTCCTCACCATTTAGAAGTTCTGTAACTAGACAGTCTTTTCCCTCTTTTTGATTTGTAGTTGTTCTCATTTGCCAATTGATATCTCTGGTTCTTTCTTTACAATCTTATAAGCTTATTTTACTTTGGATACTTCCATAGCTCTGTTGGTTTCTGGGTTATGTCTTGTGTATTAATGATAGGTTGTGGTTTGTTATTATTTATTCTCTGTTCAAAGGACTTCATTTAGTATCTCTTGTAAGGTTGGTCTGGTTTTAACAAATTCCCTTAGTTTCTGCTTATCTGGAAATCTCCTAATTTCACCACTGTATTTGAGGGACAATTTTACTGGGTATATAATTCTTTGTTGGAAATTTTTCTCTTTCAGGGTTTCATATATACCATCCCATTGTCTTCTCACTTGTATGGTTTCTGCTGAGAAATCAGACCTCATTCTTATTGGTTGCCCTTTGTAGGTAACTTTTCATATTTCTCCTGTGGCTTTCATGATTCTTTCTTTGTCTTCAGTTTGGATGGGTTTGATGATGATATGTCTTGGTGATTTTCTTTTGGTATCTATCTTGTTTGTGGTTCATTGGACTTCCTGAATGCATATATTCTCATTTTTCATTGTATCAGGGAAGTTCTCTTCCAACAAATCTTGGACAATTTTAGTGTTTTTTTTTTTTTTTTTTTTTTTCCCTCTTCCTGTTCTGGAAGTCCAATGACAAGTAGGTTATTCCTTTTGATGGTATCTCACATGAACCTTAGGTTTTCTTCATTTTGTTTTGATCTTTTTTCTGGTAGATCTGTCTCCAAAGAAATGTTCCTATATTTGTCTTCAATCTCATTAATTCTGTATTCCATTGATTCAATTCTACTCTTTTGCCCTTTCAATGTGTTATCTATTTTTGAAAATTTGGTACTAATCTTTTGGATTTCTATCTGTAGACTTTGTATCATTTCTAATTTTTCTTTTATTTTGTCATTTTGTTCTTCTATTTTCTTATAAAATTGTTCTTGGGTTTTGTCAGTATTTTCCTTAATTTTGTGTTTATGCCTTTTTTTAATGTGATGTGAAGGTTTATCATTTTTCTTTGAGGTTACCTTGTGATTTATAATTTTCTCCCCAAGTTTAGAACAGTCCATTTTCTCTTACAACTCTCTTGACTTCCTCACCATTTAGAAGTTCTGTCACTACACTATTTTTTTTTCACTTTTTGTTTTGTAGTTGTCTTCATTTGCCAATTGATGTCTGTGGGTCCCTGTTTACAATCTTGTAAGCTTATTTTACTCTGGATACACACAACTATGGAGATGTGCTGGTTTCTGGGTTATGTCATCTTGTGTATTAAGCCAAAGATATTGAGTGTTTTCCTTGATTTGTGTCTCAATCTTTTGAAGATAGCCAAATATAACTTTTTTGAATGCCTCATCAGGAAGTTCCAATGCTGCTTCTTCCTCAGGGATGTATTCTGGGTCTGCATCCTGCTCTCTTGTTTCTACCACTTTATCGTGCTTCTTCATGTGGACTGTGATGGTCTGTTGTCTCCAAGAAATTGTGACATTGTTGTATTTAGATCTCTGTTAACTGTGAAGAGCAGTTAAGGGTGAGTCAGGCTCTTCTTGGTGGTCATTTATCATTTGCCAGTTGGTGGAGAAGGAAGTGGTGGCTTTCACTCATCAAGTGAAACTGCAGGAGGTGAGGGTACAACTGTGTTGTATGGGTGCTTTTGCTGTCTCCCACTCAGTTAGACAAAAATAACAATCAAATGACCATCAAAAAAGTAAAAGCGAGTGCACATAAAACACACCATGTAAACACCCAGGAACAATAACCAAATAAAGAGGAAAAAAAAAAGAAAAAAAACACAATATCTAGAAAGAGGGCAATAAAAGGAAAACGGTATAGTAAGAAAGAAAAAAAAAAGGTATAGTATTAGAATAATGAAGAAAAAAGTGTGAAAAATGCAAAATAAAAACAAAGACTGGGGTTAACCATTAGAAAGAAGAAATGGGGAACTAGGAACAGGGAAAAAGGAAAAATCTGAAAACTACCTGGCAAGGGAAGAAAAAAGAATAATAACAAAAAGGATGATAATAATAATAATAATTTAAAAAGAGATAAAAACAAACAAACTAAAAAAAAAAAAAAAAGGAAAAAAATCTGTGCAAGGCGGTGCAGTGCACCCAGACTCTGTCCAAGCACACAGACTGGGATGGAATTCTTGCTGTCCCTGAAGGTGAGTGGGAGTGAGGGATGGCAGCACCTCTGTTAACAAGAGGTTGTGGGGTACAAGAGTAAAAAGGGGAATATCGTATCCTTTCAATCATTGGTGCCCAACATGTCCTTGTGGTGCCTGGCAAATGGGGCCTATTCTTAAGTCTCTTGAATCTGGGAGAACACTGTCACTTTAAAGATCCAAAACAGCCAAATGGCTTGTAAACATTCCAAATGGCTGTGCCCTCCTGAAGGCAAAAGTCTACAGCTCAGCCTGCCTTCATCTTCACTGCTTCCCCTTTTATTCACCAGCTACCAATGCAGTCCTTCATGCAGCCCCTGGCTTATAGGGCTGATTTTTAGATTAATTCTTAGGTCGTAACACCAGCTGGCAATATCCAAGCTGTTTGTGCCATCAGGATCTCTGACAGACTGCAGCTCAGTGTGTCTCCTTTTTTGGTATTTTCATGCAAATTCTGCTCATTGAAGTTTAGTCCACTTCTATATCCTTCCCTTCAAAGGTCAGGGCTCCAGGATTATCTTCTGTATCTTTGTTAACTGATTCCCCTTTTTGTTGTTGAAGAGGGCCTGTGCAGTCTGTCTGCCTATTCCTCCATCTTACTGGAACTCTCTTCCTTTGAGTTTTTGACTGCTGCTTCCATGGGTATTGATCCAAGTAAAATGAAATCCTTGACAATTAAAAGCTTTTGCCCACTTATCCTTTTGTTGTGTATTGGTCTAGCTGTGAGGATTTTTTTTTTTTTTTTAATGTTGTGGTGTAATCTATACTAAAAGCTGTAGACTTTGATCTTCATCAGTAAATGTTTCAAGTCTTCTTCTTTTTCAACAAACAAGGTTGTGTTATTTGCATATTGCCAGTTGTTAATGAGTCGTCCTTCAATCCTGAAATCTCACTTTTCTTCAAATAATTCAGTTTCTTGGATCATTTGCTTAGTGTGCAGAATGAATAAGTATGGGGAAAGGATGCAATCCGGACATACACTCTTCCTGATTTTAAACCACACAGTATCCCCTTGTTTTGTTCAAATGACTGCCTCTTCATATATGTACAGGTTCCACATGAGCACGATTAAGATTTCTGGAATTTCTATTCTTTGCAATGTTGTTGTTGTTGTTATGTGCCGTCGAGTCACATTCGACTCATAGCAACCCTTCCTTGGGTTTCCGAGGCAGTATCACTACGAAAGTAGGATTGCCCAACCTTCCTTCCGAGGAGTGGATGGTGGGTTTGAACTGCCAGCCGTCTGGTTAGCAGGCAAGTGTCCTAGCCACTATGCTACCAGAGCTCCCATTCTTTGCAATGGTATCCATAATTTGTTTTGATCTACAGTGGAATGTATGGCTAATTGCCTCCATGAACAACTGCTTTTTGTTTCTATGTCTGCTATGTATGAAAAACAATTGCCATTACTTTGACAGTGATTTATTTGACCCCATATGCATCATAGTAGAGCTGGTCTCTATAGGGTTTTCAATTGTTGATTTTTCAAAAGTAAATAGCCAGTTTTCTTTTGAGACATCTCTGAGTCAATTTGAACCTCCAAACTTTTGGTTAGCAGCCAAGAGTGTTAACTCTTTGTACATGGACTATTATGCGTATATATAAAGCACTATTATATACTGGAGGCAGGGAGTGAGAACAAACACATAAAATATATATTATCTTTTTGTATGTATGCACATGGCACATGTGTGTGTGCATGAAAACAAAGTTTCCCTTGTTCTTGTAGATTTTGCCACTCCCTTGGGGGCCCAAGGCACAAGTTTGAAAATATAAGTAACCACAACAGAGTAAAAGGACTATGAAGAAATAAGCAAGTAAAAGGTATATTTTTTATTTTTCTAATTTACTTCAGAATGCTTTCATTATTTTGAGACTTATTTTTAAGAAAACATGATTTGTCATGCTCCAGGTATCACTTCTAATTGCATCTGAGAAGTCAGCTTTCAAAATATAATAATAATAGTGCAGAGTTTATGCTCTTATGGAATTCCTGGCTGATACAAGTAGTTAACACACTAGGTTGCTGACTGAAAGGTTAGAGGTTTGAGCCCACCCAGAGGCAACTTCAAAGAAAGGCCTGGTGATCTACTTCCAAAAGAAATTAGCTATTGAAAACACTGTAGAGCACAGTTCTAATATGATGCACATGAGGTCGACATACATGGCAACTGGCTATGCTCTTAACCTATATTCACATTAAAAGTATAATGAGTTAGAGTACAATATTACTTTTTAGAATGTTCTTCAAAATCAGATGGATTAATATTTGACTAAACATATGTAGAAGCAGCCCTGGTGTTGTAGTGCTTAAAACATTTGGCTGCTAACCAAAAGATCGATGCTTCAAACTCACCAGCCACTTGGCAGAAAAAAAAGATGAGACAGTCTGCTTCCGTAAAGATTTACAGCCTTGGAAACCCAATGGGGGTCTCTGGAACTTAGAACTGACTCAACGTCAGTGAGTTTAGTTTTTGGTTTGGAAACCTATATAGATGTGAATTTAATATATATGTGTATAAAAATTTATTTTCACTTTTTCTATCAATATCTAATTTGAACTATTTCATAGGAAATATATACTATTTATTCATATAGAAGGGATGCAAAACAGACAAGGCTCAAGGAAATGGCCTAATCATAAGTGATCTTTGTGGGAAGCTGAGACAGATCTCTATTAGTAAATAGAAGAAATAAACCAAAATGAAAATTTTATCTTTAAACCTATGCTGCTTCTGAGCAATTTATCAAAGCCACTGTTTTCTGTTAAGCACTGTTGTCTTTGCCATAATTAACTCAAGTTTATAAATTGCATCCCTCTTTCTATCACCATATCATCAAGTGACCTTGGAATAGGTTTTTTGTTTGTTTTTTTTTTTTTTGCAAATCCTCAGTTTCTCTGTTTGTAAAATGGGGGTAGTAATCCTTGGCACCATCACATTTCAGTGAGATATTTCCAAGATGAATGACTTGCTAAATCTTTGGGCCACTCTGATCAAAGGTACTGTATAACTACAAATAATTGTTATTATTTACCAAGAACTGTTTTTTACTATGCCACTAATGAGCATTGTAGTCAGCAATAAATCACTAGGAGAAAAAAAAAAAGGGACTTGAAAGTTAAGAAGGCTGTTTCTCTCCATATTCAGATATAATTCTCGTTAATATTAAGTGGCATATGCAGGTATATTGAAAATAAGGATTCCTGCAGCCTGGCAGGTCCTGTTGGAAAGCTCCTGTAAATCTGCTCAACATCCTGTTTAGAGATTGAGCATGCTGTAAATTTTCCTTGGATTTGTGCAAATTCTATGTAAAAATCATCTTTCAATAGAATTGGCAGAAAGAACACAGCATCAAAAACATTCACATTGAGATTAATTTCTCAAATATCTCCTTTCTTTATTGTAATGATCATTAAGCAATTTCACTGAAATCTCTCTCCTTCCTTCTTTCACATACATACACACACACCCGCACAAGTAAATTCCACTTCATTTTTCTTTGGAAACGAAAGTAATTCAAATTTTTATTTTGGGAAACTAGGAATCATCTGGGAGCTCTGGTTAGCATAGTGGCTAAGGCACTTGACTGCTAACCAGAAGGCTGGCGGTTCAAACCCACCAGCCACTCCTCGGAAGGAAGATGAGGTAATCTACTTCCTTAGTGATACTGCTTCAGAAACCCAAGGAGGGGTCGCTATGAGTCGGGTCTGACTTGAGGGCAAAACAACAACAACAAACAACAGGAGTCATCTTGTTGGTTTTGCTGGAATTTTTTTGCTGGAAATTCTGTTCCTTCTTCAACCATGGTCCATGGTAACATTCAATATTCCGACATCATAAACACTTAAGGCAAGCAATGTAAATAGAAAAATGGTACACATTCAGTATGTGTTTCAAAAGATTCATCCTTTCCAATTTGGTAAATGGCACAGAATCATTAGGGTGTAAATTAAATTTCAACTGACTGAAGAAAGTTTATAAATATTAGTAATGAAATAAGCAATTTTATTTCACTTTGTCCTTCCTAAAAGTGCATATCAAGATCTGCTAGCAACAGCATTTAGAAGCATTTTGAATCTCTGATAGGCAAGATAGAGTGTGACTTCTCAAAGCCTTGGCAGTCCACCCTGTCTCGAAGCAGTGTTCTTTCTCAGCCTCAGGCCTCTTTCATATCCAAAGCTCTATCCTAAAATAAACAAAGCACTCAGCAACTAGAAGCACTTCAGCTGAAATGTTTGTGAAACAAGTACATTCCTCAGTACTCAGGGCAAATGAATTTTTCATGAGCTAAGATCCATGCAGAGAAGTTTTCATGAAAATCTACTATTTGGGAAGGAATAGCAATACCAGCAATGACTTAATTACAATATAGAAACTCATGGTTCTCTGTTTAATTTTAACATATAAAATCACTAACTGCATTCTTGACCTTGTAAAGATATAAATTAGGAGGTGAATCATTCCTATTTCCCTGCAGCTTAAAGGGTATTATCCACTCATCTAGTGTATTGTATATCAAATACTTAAATTCAATAAATAACTAATGAGTAAAAATTGAATTCCAAGATGGATGTGGAGAAAGAAACACAAATGCACAGGACAAAGTTCTAACCTCCAAGAATGCAGAGTGTGGTAAAGGCAGTATGACACTTCCTCATAGGATACAAGGCAAGAAGTGAGAAGAGGTGAAATGAGAGACAAGGTTTTCTTAGAAACAATAGTAGTATGTGACCAGCTAAGGATTTTGAAATGTGATGTATATTTGGGAATGACAGTCAATTTTTTTTTTAAAGTAGGGAAGGTATGTAAGGAATGAGCTTAAGGATAGGTAAGGTGAAGATGATGGTCACATTTTCAAATAAAAAGGAATTTTACTTTGTAAATTACTTTGTAATTTTTTATTTCTTGGATATCATTTTCAGCTTAACTTTTGAGAACATCACTGACTCGGAGTTACTGTAAGCATGTCTCAATTTTTTTTTTTTTTCAGTTTTACCAAATCCAGGCTGAAATAATGCTTACTCTTGCCTCATAAAATATGATGGTCCATATTCTGCTATGGAATAATTTAAAGGATATTAAAGTCACTCAAATAACCTGGCATGTCACTCCCTCCAGAATGTAAAGTACTAGCAGAGTGATAGAAAATTTTACATTAAAAAGACATATTCTTTGAATATTGTGCACAGCCACTCGTGATATAGTGAAATGGTTAAGACTGTCTAGGCTTGAATCCTGGCTCAGCAACTTGCTGGCTGTAAAATCTTTCCCAGGTCATTCAGCCTTTCTGTGCTTCAGGTTGCTGTTCTGTACAATGGGGGATAGTAACACTATCCTCTTATTGGAACTGTGAGGTTAAATTGTACAAAGCATTTAGAATAGTATCATTAGACATGAAATGAGTGTTAGCAATTATATTATTAAAGGGTCCTTTTCTCTATTCTATGGCACTTAAACATTTTAAAAAATAATTTGCATGGTATGCATGAAAGTACCAAATAACAATATTCCACATAATGATGTCAGAACTGTATTAAAGAGCATTAAAGTCAAAGAAAATTTATATGACAATGATATCCATAATATCTTGTCCTACTAGTTATCTGCAGCATTCATTCACTCATTCAACAGCTATTCAATGAGGGTGAAGATTATGTTTTCTGCTTGACCCTGTACTTGGTGTTGAAGATAAACAGATACAGTCTTTTCTCTGAAGGATCTCCCAGACTATCTAACATGTTTATCCTGACTTTATCACTGATGTACTATTATGTTCATTTATTATCAAACATAAGGATTCTTTTTTTCTTGAAGAAATGCCATTTATCATTTTTGTCTTGGTACAACATAAATTTTCAGTTAGAGCCTCATAAAGTTATTGCTGATTGCAAATAAGGATTTGAAGGAAGTTTTTTGTTATACCATGAATATTATACCAAGAACATTAGAGGAATGGGACTAACTGGGCAAAGATGAGGGTGGAAATTATTAAATTGAAAGTAATCAAATCCATAATCAACATCATTGTTTTGTTATATGCAATAAAATCATATTGTGTGGTATACTCAGGATAGTGAAATTACAGAAAAGAAATATAAGAAATAGCATGTTTTTCTCTAAAACAAACAAAAAATATCCTTCCATCTTCATTTCAGAACATCTTTTTTACAGAAATGTTGATTTCGTCTACTAAGGGTAACCCTAAGAATAAGAAGCTCTGTAGCCAACATGGCTAACTGACAGCCAGCTGAACTTCCCTTGAACTGAAGAAATATCTTGATTGTTGCTGGTAGGAGACCATATATAAATGAAAGATAAAGGGAAAGTCTAGAATTAGTCAGCAACCACTGTACTATAATGTTAAATACAAGAATTTTGGAATTTGATCTAAAGGTTTAACAGAATGTGAAAATCTACTGAAGATTATTCAGTTCTCCAAGTTTGTCTTTTTCTGCATATGGTACTAGAAGCACATAAAAATCCACACTCCAAATCTTGACAACACAAGTTCTTCTCCTTAGCCCAACTCCATACAGAAGTGGAATGGCTTCCTATTCTTGTGTGTGTCCTGATAAGGCTCTTTGACTTGAGGATAGGAACCATTCCCTATGTCTCCTCTGAGCACTAAAAGAAATGTGTCTGCCTCTAATCAGAAATAAAGAGTTTCTGCACTTCAGGGCCTTACCCAACAATATAACCTCAGACTTTGACAGTCTATTTGTGCTAACTTTCCCATTCTAAGAAGTCTTTCCTATGGAGCTTTTGGGTTATTTATCAGTCAATTCAATGTCTACATATATAAAACATTATCCCTAGACTGTGCCTGACTACCACGGATATATTTGAGCCATGTATTTTGCCTGATTGTACAATGAATTGCTTTACTCACTCACAGGTTAAGGAGCTCTGGTAGCATAGTGCCTAAGGCACTTGACTGCTAACCAGAAGGCTGGCAGTTCAAACCCACCAGCCACTTCTCGGAAGAAAGTTTGGGCAATCTACTTCCATAGTGATATTCCCTTGGAAACCCAAGGAGGGGTCGCTATGAGTTGGGTCCAACTCGACAACACATAACAACAACAACAACAACTCACAGGTTGCTGCTATCTTATGAACATACACTATTTTTAATGATATAAATTTATTTTAGAGATTGCAATTACCTAATTAGCAGCTTTAATAATGCCTACTAACCAGAAGGCTGGCGGTTCAAACCCACCAGCCACTCCTCGGAAGGAAGGTTGGGCAATC
>NW_006921599.1:1399378-1409179 GCF_000298275.1 Orycteropus afer afer
GTAGTGATACTGCCTCGGAAACCCAAGGAGGGGTCGCTATGAGTCGGGGCCGACTCGACGGCACATAACAACAACAACAACAACAACACTATTAGAAAGGAGGAAAAGAAGATAGAGACTATTTTATATTCTCATATTATCTAGAAATATTATTAATCAGAGCAAAAAAAAAAAAAAAGAAAGATACAGAAAACAAAATTTCAAAGAAAAAAGTAAAAGCCAACAACAACATATTTGTTTTGCAAATGAAACAAAAACTTTTCACTTAGAAATGCTTATAAAATGTGAACTGATGCTAAATAAATTAAGGATTAATTGGGACAGCATGAAAAAATTTCAGAGCAAAGATAATATCACTGAAATCTGTTACTTATTCTAGATTGTAGTCTATTTCTCCTTGAATTCCAGTCAGCTTTGGCAATGAATATCTCTATCTGAACCTTTCTGTTTCCCGAGTATTCTGGGAAGTTTGAAAGGTATGCAAAGTAGCTAAAGAAGAATTAATAAATAAATACGTAAAAGGAAGGCTAAGTAAGGAAACATTTTGGGGTTCTGCTTACCAGACTGTAAAATTTTCTTGTATAAACTTAATCAAGTGTTGAAACTGAAAAAGATTCCATGAATCTTTTAATTTGTGAAATTGTGTTTCCACTCTGTGGAGGTACCTTTCACATTTGTAATAATGGGATACTTTTCCTGCCTAGTTTAGAAAAGACACAAAATGTGACAGAGACTTCCAAATTATAGGACATGACAGCATCGTTATTGTCTTTCTTTCATTTACATGTGCAAAATTACTATTGCTTTTTTATAAGCATGAAACAAACTTATATATATATATATATATATAAAATACACACACACACACATATATATACATATAAGTGGTGATTGTTAAACATTTATTTTCTCTCCAAAAGTTTGCTAAACTAACCACAGAGTAGAATATAAGACGTTTCTGGCTTACAGAAAATATGCTAGTTAATCTGTTAAAGTACTTTGTGAAATCCATCTTTTATTTATGGAGATTCTATTATGAAATTTACATTTTCACATTTTTCTCTCATATTCAAGAATCAAGTTTTAAACTTGACTAGCTCACATATAATGGTAGATTTGATTCATGCCCATTGCAAGTGCCAGGCAGCTATAAAAAATTTAGAAGCATAGGGCTAGTTGCCAAAACAATGGCTTGGTTCTTAGAATTTTTCCCTGAAATATGCTTAGTTCAGGCTAGTATGTTTATTACACAGCTATGCAAAATGCTATATTCTTTACATCAAGACAAAAACCTAAAATATTTTTTTCCAACTTTTTATACTATACTACACATGAATCATTTAAAAAAAAAAGAAAAAAAAATCTTCCCTTAAAGCATGGTTTCCTAATTGAATAAGCTAAATGTATGGATTGTTTAGAATTAAAATTCAGAGGAAAACCTAGTTATCTGCAACTGATTAGGAACAGGTACAAAGCATACAGTAAATATTAGGACACGTCCAGGAAAATACTTCCTCCTGGTAGCTAAAAAGCAAAATGAAATTATTTTATTTCTAATTCAATACTTATTTGAAACACAATGTATTATTGTTTCCCTGGATTTCTGCTATGATTAAATTTGCAAAAACTATGCACTTAATTGATTAGTTTTATTTTGTACTTACTAATCTTCAGACCTTAGTATTCCTCCAAGCTTTCCAATGTCAGTGGGATATGAAAAGTTAGCATAAATATTTCTACATTAGCTTTATATACTTGACCATGCCTTGTGAGAACAATAATAATATTTCAGCATTTTCATGACCCTTGAACTATGATCTTCTCAATTGATTCCAAGAGTGTTGTCCTCACTACTTCCTCTACAATACATCCTGCTTGTTTGGCTTTGTCCATAATAATCTCATGGTTCCCAGAAATCTCCAACTGCCTTAGACTGTAAATTTCAGACACAGCATCTTTCCAAGATGGTTTCATGGCCAGACAAATGATTCCATGTGTACTATTTCTTGTGGACTGAAAAGTAGTTACATTAATGATTTCACGGGCTCTGTGGTAGTTAAGGTTATGTGTCAGCTTGGCTGCGCCTTGGTTTTGAGAGGTTGGCAGCTGGATGTAGTTATTCCTCATGATGAGATTGTAATCACCTCCATGGTGGAATCTGCTGTGAGCAGCTAAGTAGTTGCCTTCAGGGTATAACCTGCTTCCAGTATACAATAATGAGCAGCTTTGAGAAAGGTCTCTAACGTTTGACACATTTGGATCTTTCACTTGGCTAAGTCTTCATCTCTATGTCCTAGACTTGAACAAGGGACCTGCCATGTTGCCTGATGATCTTGGGATTGTTCCTGGACTTGAACTCATAGCCTGCCATGTTGTCTGCTGACCTTGGGTTCATCAGCCTCTGCCTGAGTTAGGAGATGTCTCTAGATCCTGTGGGCCTGGAATAAGAGGTAGAGCTGGAGCCCAATGGTCTTGAGGGGTCTTCACCCAGCTCCTAGAGCTGGCACTTTGAATTTGGACTTCTAGCCTCCTAAACTGTAAGGGAATAAATTCCTGTTTGTTAAAGCCATCCACCTAGGGTGTTTCTGTTATAACAGCACTGGAGAACCAAGACAGGTTCTTGGATTGTACTTTCATCATCAAACCTAAGCCAACTGCAAAGTTTTCCTCAAGTAGTTCTGGAGGTCTTAAAGAGGTGACTTATTTAAGTCCACACTTCTGGTTTCTGCTCCTAATTTTCTCAGGGATGGTTAAGTCACTCTTGACATCACCTTCACCTCTGCCAACTAAATGTGGACTCCACAGGGTTTTTCTCATTAGTTCCATATTGTGTCTATGGGAAGTAAGAGGTTTCATTCCCCCTGGACTCTGTAAATCCTACACACATACACACAAACACACACACTGTGCATCATGCTTTTGCAAAATGAGAAGGCAAACTTATCACTGGGTTTTATATTTTGTTGAGAAACACACAAAGTAGGTGTAATTTGGAGGCCTGAAATTTCACAACTTTTAAAAACAGAACTCTAACACTACTTTCAGTTTTTTCTTTTCATTTTTCTCTCCAGGAAATTCATCAACTGTCAGGATCTCCAGGTCTGATGAGTTTTCAAATACTAATCTCTGTACTAGACAATTCCTACCTCAGCCTCATGGTAACCACTTGTATTTTTGGTAATGTGGATTATGTTGTGATCCCTAAGTCCACCACCACAAAATGGCCCTATAATGTTGTGCCAGAAGCAATCATTCTAATCCCCATGCAATTAGTAGTTATAGATAAATAATTCAAGAGAAGGGATTCATCCAATATATTTTACCATAGCTAGGACACCCCCACAAACACACACACACAAAAAAACAAAAAACAAAAACACCAAACTCACTGCCTTGAGTCAATTCACATAGCAACATTTAAATGCCTTGTCATTTATAAATACAAGTTCATTATTATACTAGCAATAAGAAATATGAATAGGTAGCAGTCTCAACAAATATATAAAATTAGTCACAAGCAAAGAAGAACATTCACTAACTACCAGGCACATGGACACATCTCATTAATGCTCATCACAACCATAGAAGGTTCATTTCTTTGTTGTTGTTTTAACCTGTTGCTATCGAGTCAATTCCAATTCATAGTGACCAAATTATCTAGTCCTACTTTACATAAAAGTTTAAATTCATGTAACTTATAACCCACTGCCATAAAGTCAATTCTGACTCATAGCAATCCTAAAGGACAGAGTGGAACTGTCCCATAGGGTTTCTAAGGCTATAAATATTTATGGAAATAGATTGTCACATCTTTGTTTTGCAGAGAGACTGGTGGGTTTGAACCACCAACCTTTCATTTTGCAACTGAGTGCTTTAATCACTGAACCACCAGGGCTCCTGGTGGTTCAGTGATTAAACTGGTAACTTATAAATATCAAGATTAAGAACAGAATTTTTGTGCTCTGAAGTGTTCTGGGAACTTTCTGACACATTAAAATAAGAACATTATGAACACTGGCCAGAGGGAGGGCACTGGAATCTTTTCTCTCCATCCTGGTCATTTCCTGAAAACTTACTTTATACTAGATCTTTTGTGATTCATTTCTTCCTCCTAACAAGGCAGTGGAGTAGATATCATTCTCTCAGAATTGTAGATGAGGAAACCAAAGTCCAGGAAATTGAATGACTTACCTGTGACCTAACACATTTCAGTGGCAAAGCCAGGGTTCCAACCCAGGTGTGCCTCCAAAGCTCAGCCTCCTTTCATACCATGAAGCCATCCATGTATGGATATGTGCTTCAATCAACAAGTAATTTCTCTTGTAGTTACTTCTTCAATGATTTAGGTAGGACTTCATGTAAGTTAATCCTTTCATGACTCATGAGACATATATCTTCCACTGGTATTTTCAGCTTCTCAGATTTCTTAGGAAGCTGCTATCCCAGGTGTAGTACATTCTACCACAAGGCAATGTACATGAACTACAACTATAACTCTATAACTACATGAATTTGAAGAAGCAGTCCTCTCCCCTCCACTTCTACCACCAGAGTCCAGTTGGAAAATATGTGTCCCATATAATTGTATCAAAATCCATTATTACCTGAAAAAAAATTTTCCCTTGATTTCAGCATGACTTCCATTACTGAAAACATGTGGCATCAACAAAAAATTCGAAGCAGAAAATAATTTGGTCATGAAAGGTTTAATACATATAAATTAGGGAATAAAGAGGGTTATATTTCATTGTTAGAAAGGAATATGGTCACATTTGTGAAATACATAAATTCTCATGTATATTTTTACTCTTTCCTGATGTTTGTAGGTGATGAAAATGCATGCTTGGGTTCAACTCCTATAGGGTTCCCAGACACTGTTATTAACCCCTGACATGGAAGCCTCATGACAACACTGAAGGTGAGTATCCTACCCCTCAGCTTACCATGTACTGAATGAGGTTATAAAAAATACCAGTCACATAATCTTATAGGAGTACCATGGACCTGTTCTTGAAAATATGTCATGGGGTAAATTGAAATACATAAAATAGCACTATCTGAAATTAATAATAAATGGAAATACTGAACTGTTGATATGTGAGAATACACATCTGAAAACTAATTGTAAAATGAGAATTATATGCAGTGGCAGAGGCAAGCCATCCATCCTTTTCACCTCATCATTCTTTTAAAACCTTGTCTTGATAGAACAGAAGCATTGTTATACATCAATCCAAAGAGCTAACCAAACTCATGGGACCCTTGACCTCAGGAGCCATCTTGGATGCACATTAGAAAAGACTGTCCTTATTAATTAGGGTCACTTACTT
Source organism: Orycteropus afer afer (assembly GCF_000298275.1). Lineage (NCBI taxonomy): Eukaryota > Metazoa > Chordata > Mammalia > Tubulidentata > Orycteropodidae > Orycteropus > Orycteropus afer. Next base: position 1,404,709 of record NW_006921599.1, read on the forward strand.
GAGAAAACTCAGAATAGGAGGAAAGTTTAATGTGCCCAGGATATTTATTAACTCTGAGTGGTACAGATGAAGAAAATAAGACTCTGTTATGTAATTTCCATGCTCCAAATTGGGGAATACTCCATTTATCTAAGTTATTCCTCTCTTTTGTAAAATTGGAAATAATGTTTCCCCTGGTGACCTGTTATTATGAAGGACATCACAGAGGACAATCCTTTTCATCTGATGATATTTTTTTCCTATTTAGTGTGAATCAACTTATCTGTCAAACACACACACATACACACACACACTCATGTGCATGCATGCGCACACACACACCTGGAGCTACACATTTGGGATTCCCCAATTTTTATTTGAGATAGATAAGGTGATGATGTAGAAGAGACACCTTTCCTCTCTTTGAAAGATATGACTATGTAATGTTACATTACCCATAAATAGAAACTTAACAGATGCAGAAAACAGAAAGCATATCTGAAGGCAAGACAATCCATGGCCTAAAAACTCTTTTGTGCCAGCAGTCACAATGGTTCACAAGTGCATGTTAAGTTCTTTAAATTTAACTTTACAAGCTTTAAAATATTCACACTCTTGCAAACAGGTCCCAGTAGTTCTATACCTCTTAATTTTATCCAAGTAAATGTATGCTGGCTTCAGATTTAATAGTAGATACTTCATAATATTCTAGAAATTTGCACTCTCACACAAAATTAAACCAGATGAAGTAAAACCAAATGATGTAAAGACCAAGAATGATATTGATAAGTTGTCTAAATTCCACACTGTAAAACATATAATGAAAAATAAAGGAGAAAAGTTCCTGTCAAGCCATGAAGTGCGTGTTCTAGAAAAGAGTATGTTGGCAAGCGAAATCTGCAGGATTGTGTAAGACTGACATTTCGACATGTTACTGTAAAAAGGGAGATTGGAAAATGTTATCCTCATTTCCACAACAGTAGAAATAAATATGTTTTAAAAGTAAATAAAAATTAAATTTAAAAAAAGGAGAGATGATCTTGCATTGACCTGTTCCAGTGAAGAACTGCTTCGCAGAATTACGTCTTTCTGAGCATATTTTTCAAACTCCTCAATGTAAGATGGGATGTCTTCTCCAGCCCCTATGTGGAGTTCATGACTTCTACTGGAACCCATCGGCACTTCGGGATCCACAGTCTTTTCCTTGACATTCCCATCTATTTACCACAAAAAGATAACACAGAATTCCACCTGGTGTTTGACGTTTTAATATAGTCAAACACAAAAAAGACTAATGGCTTTAAAAAATAAAATAAAGCATAAAGAGTTATTTTTTGCAATCTACAATTTACTAGATTATTTCCTCTATAATGTGCAAGAAAGTCACTAAAACCTAAAACAAGCTTTAAGATAAAAAAGAAAAAAGAAAAAAATACACCAGCATTTCTTAATCCCGTAATGTTTACAAAGTGAGCAAAGCATACAACTGTGTATGAAAACCTTTTTCCCACTTACTAAAATATTTTCTGAAGTGTGAAGACTGCTTTTCTGCGTTAATATTACATGGTGTTTTCTTCATCATCTTACCACTTACTGGCTGTTTGCAGAAATCAGTTTGAGAGATAAATAGGTTTAGGAGATGCCAGAGCTCTTTCGTCCATTTTCCCAAGTTAGGATCCCTGAGAACAGTGGCCGAGCTCTGCATACACAGAAGCACTTTGTCTGGGCTGTGTTGTTTGTTTGCATAGAAATGCCAGCATTTATATGAATGGTATGTGTACTTTACTACTTTGTATATCATCTGAAAACAGTATCATTTGCAAAATGAATCTATTCATCTAGCCAGATGCATGCTGTAAATATAAAATAATCCTCTTTTCCAATCTCTAAAGCATGCTGGAAAGTGAAATATGGAATTTTCCATGCCTTCAATGCTAGAATTTTAACAAGAACCAATGTAAGAGAGCTTCTTTTGAAGGAGAGAGATGAGGTGGGATACTGGTAAAAGCATTGGACTCTAGGGTCCAGAGGTCCAGCTAGGCTTTCTTTGTTCATTGATTCACTGATTTACCTTATATAAGCCGTTAGACTTTGTATATATTCTACAACAGTTTTACAAGTCCACACATGTTGTTTTCAATATTTTAGATGTTATCTTAGCCTCCAAACTAGGACAAACAAGGAAGAAAAGACTGAAGATCTACTTTTAAATATCAATCAATGAAAACTCTGTGGATCAAAACAGAACATGTCTGATAGAGTGCTGAAAGATGAGCCCCTTGGTTGGAAGACACTCAAAATACATAATGACTGCAGCAATGGGCTGGAGCATACCAATGGTCATGAAGATAGCCTAGGACCTGGCAAGATCTTTTTTTGTTGTGCATGGGGCCACCATAAATCAAAACTGACTCAAGGGCAACCAACAACAACAACAACATTGGGTGCTACCTATAAACATATCCAAGCTGCAAACAGTTGATGTAATGAAAGGGACAAAACAAATATAAAAATGCATCACGCAATGGTTCACTTACGGTTATGGAGTTGATTCTGACTCATAATGACCCCCACTAGTTTTCCAAGGCTGTAAATCTTTATGGAATCAGATTGCCTCATCTTTCAGCTATTGGACTAAACATACAGAGTCTGGATGGGTTTAACCATATGAGTTCAAAAATTCCTCAAAAAGATTACCTAAATGGCTTGAAAATTAGTTTTTTGTTGTTGTTGTTTATAAAAACCAAAAGAAATGAAAGGTTGTCTTCACAAACTGATAGCCCAGAAGTAAAAGGAAGGAACACTCACATAGGAATAAGTTCTATTTGGTACTATTCCGTGAGTGGAATGAAAAATGTCACCTAAACTTTAGGATATTTTAGAGTATAAATAACCATTTAACATATTTAGAACAATGTTTAGAACATTGCCAGATATACATGAAGCACTCAGTAAGTACTTAGCCATTACTCTAAGGTTGTGCATATCAGGTCTTAACAATAAAGGTGGTGGTGGTAGCTGCTGTGCAGCCCCTGAGTCATGTGGACCCTGTGAGCAATGGAAAGAAATACCATTTGGTCCTGCACCATCCTACTACCTAATTGGGTGTAGATGGCACCATTTTTGTTTTCACTGGCTGATTTTCACAAGTAGATTGCCAGGCCTATCTTAGTCTAGAAGCTCTGCTTATACCTAATTCAGCTTCACTGCCTCCTCTTGATAATGGCTGCACATGAGGTGCACTGGCTAAGAATTAAACCCAAGTCTTCCTCATGAAAGGTACAATTCAAACTACTGCACCATCAATGCCCTCACTATAATGGTAATATTGTTGTTGTTGTTATGTGCCAATGAGTTGGACCCGACTCATAGCAACCCCTCCTTGGGTTTCCAAGCAGTATCACTACAGAAGTAGATTGCTCCTTCTGCCTTCTAAGGAGTGGCTGGTGGGTTTGAATCACCAGCCTTCTGGTTAGCAGTCAAGTGCCATAAGCACTATGCTACCAGAGCTCCCTAATGGTAATATTAGTACTTAATAATTATTGAGCACTTACTAGATGCTAGTTTTGGCTTTATATTCTTACATGTGAAAATTAATAATTAATACTCATAACTACTCCATGTAACAGTATTATAAATCTATTTGGCAGAAATGGAAAAGAAAGGCTAAGAAGTTGGTCCCAGCTAATTTCGCAGCTAGTAAATTGTGAAGCCTAAACAGAAATTCAATGGAAATAATACATATTAGAAGACTTGACCATGATCAGTTCCTTCTCTTCATAAATACCTTGACTTATTCTAACATAGAAGACAAAATGATTGCTTCAGAAGAACTGAACACACACTCCAAAAAAACCTTAATAGAATTATTCCCCATTTGTTCAAATACATTGAAACCTGTGACAGCCAGAACTCAACAGGATTTCCTGGTTTTTCCAGGTGACACAAGTTTTCTGCCTCTGACAAGGTGTAGTATTCTTATTGCTCTATCACTCTTTTCAGTAGAAAATATTTGAGTTTTCATTCTCTGACAGGTTTCTGCCTTACACAAATCCTGCTTTTCCAGGTATTACTATATATGTGTTTATAGCAACTTAAAAAAAAAAAAAAAAAAAGGAGTCCAGCAAGTTGGAGGACTAGGCAGAAAGACTGAACAGACCCTCTTCAACAAAGAAAAGGGAAACCAATTAACACAGACACAGAAGATAATCTTGGACCCCTGACCCTTGAAGGGAAGGATATAGAAGTGGATTAGACCCCTACTAGCAGAAAACTTTGTGGGAAAATACCAAAAAAGGAGACAGACGGAGCTGCGGTATGGCAGCGATCCTGAGTGATCCTGACGGCACAGACAGCTTAGAGATTCCCAAGTGGTGGTAGGAGCTAAGAATTAACCTAAAAATCAGCGCTGCTAGCCAGGGACTGCACAGAAGACTGCTCTGGTGGCTGGGGAATAAACAGAGAAAGTGAAGAGAAAGGCAGGCTGAGCTGT
>NW_006921599.1:1416564-1418098 GCF_000298275.1 Orycteropus afer afer
AAAAAAAAAAAAAAAAAAAACCTCACTGCCATTGAGTTGATTCTCGACCCCCATTGGGTTTCCAAGGGGGTAGATCTTAATGGAAGATTGTGGAAGATCACCCAGTCTTCCTTCCACAGAGTGGCTAGTGGATATGGACTGTCACCCTTCTGGTTAAAATGACAGTATTTTCAACTAAGATTTTAGAATTTATTTTTTAAAGAATTGTCTTTAAGTCCTTAGTTTAGCACATATAAGAATTTATGACTTAAAGAGCTTAAAATTTAGAAGTATGAATTCTCATGCCAAGGAAGAAAACCAATATTCTACTTGTCTTGTATCATGTCCATTAACAGTTGCTTGAAAGCTAGGTTTCAACATTTAAGAGGAATAACACATAGCTTCTTAAATTAGTGATCACAAATATGCCATGTGCCATACTGGCATTCAGCAACAGAAAAGCTTGCTATGGTTGTAAATTCTATCCAATTATAGGAACTTGGGTCATAATTACTGTCTCACAAACTTTAGCTGTAATTTAAATATTTGCAACCATCAAAAACACACATAGAGCATCAGTGAATGGTTTTATTTAGAAAGGGCAAGTTAACAGTTTTAAGAAATCATACCAATAAATTTACAACTAATATTAAGATAAAAGAAAATAATCAGTCTCTTACCTGAGGGTTCTCCTTGTTCACTCTCATCAAGCAGCTTCGTTAATTGATCATAGAGAATTCTGTCATCAACTTGTAGAGGTGCTAAAAGAACAAATAGATGATAACTTTCTCATCAGTGAAATTACAGGTATGCAAATGTAATTAAAATAAATTATTAATTATCTGGCTATTTAGTTATATTATGAATAATAGAGACAAAATCTACTTAATATGCAGCTTTACTCTGAAGGAAAAAAAAAGTTTATAAATCAATGATAATTGGAAGAATGGTTTTTAAAATGTATATTGCAGGGCATGCATAATGGTTACTTCTCCAATAAAAGGATCTCATATTCCATGGGTTGTGACATCTATTGCACAAAGATCATTTCAGCACAAGCCATTACAGTCTGTCAAATTATACAGTGGAATATATGAGAATTTGATCAAAATAGATGAGTATTTTCCATTAGCTACAATCTATATACCATAATTTTTACTCAGTATATGTAAAAGCCAACAAATCTAGAGGGTTCTGGGTTTATTTTTTATATACAATATTGCAATATAATAGCAAATACAACAGCTTTTTAGTTCTGTTGTGAATTTAAAGCAATTAAGCCACTTCATTACATATATACATAGATAGATAGACAGATGTGTGTGTGTGTGTATATATATAGTGTGTGTGTGTGTATATATATATATATATACACACACACACACATACACTCAGTACCTAGGTGGTGAACGAGATCCATTCCTAAATGTATCTTTAAGAATTTTTAGTTCCGTTGAAAAAGGTGCATATGGTTCTCATGTAGCCTGTTTTAGTGCAAGAAAAGGTTTGAAGCCTTTTCAATGATTTAAAAGCTGCACATGCAGCACGTGAAGGT
>NW_006921599.1:1422498-1429109 GCF_000298275.1 Orycteropus afer afer
TTCCTGATATCAGATGAATCTTGGCTGAAAGCAAAGAATACCAGAAAGATGTTTACTTGTGTTTTATTGACTATGCAAAAGCATTTGACTGTGTGGGTCACAACAAATTATGGATAATGTTGATAAGAATGTGAATTCCAGATACTTAGTTGTGGTCATGGGGAACCTCTATATAGACCAGAAGGCTGTTGTTTAAACAGAACAAGGGGATACTGCATGGTTAGGTGCTGTTGAGTCAGCTCTGACTCATAGCGACTCTATGTACAACAGAACAGAACATTGCCCATTCCTGTGGCAGCCTCATAAATCTTGCTATACCTGAGCCCATCATTTCAGCCACTGTATCAGTCCATTTCATTGAGGGCCCTCCCCTTTTTCACTGACCCTTCACTTTACTAATCATGATATCCTTCTCCAGGGAATGTTCGCTTCTGACAATATGAACAAAGTAGGTGAGATGAAGTCTGGCCATTCTCACTTCCAAGGAGTATGCTGGCTGCAAGCAAGGTTGTTTCATCTGCGTATTGCAGGTTGTTAATGACTCTTCCTCCAGTCCTGATGCAATAGTCTTCTTCATATAGTCTAGCTTCTCAGATTATTTCCTCAGCATGTACAGCTTGAATAAGTATGGTGAACGGATAAAACCCTGATGCAATACCTTCCTGATTTTAAACCATGCAGTATCCCCTTGTTCTGTTCAAACAACAGCCTCTTAGTCTATGTACAAGTTCCTCATGAGCACAATCAAGTGTTCTGGAGGTCCCATTCTTCGCAATATTATCCATAATTTATTATGATCCACAAAATCAAATGCTTCTGCATAGTCAATAAAACACAAGTGAACATCTTTCTGGTACTCTTAGCTTTCAGCCAAGATCCATTTGACATCAGCAATGATATCCCTTGTTACATGTCCTCCTCTGAATCCAGCTTGCATTTCTGAAAGTTCTGAAGGTCAATATACTGCTGCAACTGTTTTTGAATTATCTTCAGTAAGATTTTACTTGCATGTGATATTAATGATATTGTTTGATAATTTCCATATTCTGTAGAATTACCTCTCTTTGGAATGGGTGCAAATATGGATATCTTCCAGTCAGTTGACCAGGTAGCTGACTTCCAAATTTCTTGGCATAGACAAGTCAGTGTCTCCAGCGTGACATTCATTTGTTGAAACATCTCAATGGGTATTTCGTCAGTTCCTGGAGCCTTGTTTTTCACTACTTCCTTCAGTGCAGCTTCGACTTTTTCCTTCAGTACCATTTGTTCTTGATCATATGCCACCTTCTGAAATGGATGAACATTGACCAATTCTTTTTGGTACGGTGACTCTTTGTATTCCATCCATCTTCTTTTGATGTTTCCTGCATCATTCAATAGGACCTCTGGTAGCACTTGACCACTAACCAGAAGGCTGGTGGTGCAAACCCACCAGCCACTCCTTGGAAGGAAGGTTGGGCAATCTACTTCCGTAGTGATATTGCCTCGGAAATCCAAGGAGGGGTCACTATGAGTCGGGTCCAGCTCGATGGCATATAACAACATAACATAAGCTCATTCAATATATTGCCCATAGAATCAATATTGCAACTCAAGGCTTAAAGTTTTTCTTCAGTTCTTTCAGCTTGAGAAATGCTGAATGTATTCTTCCCTTTTGGTTTTCTAATGCCTTTGCAGATTTCATTGTAATAATTGACCTTGTCTTCAGGAGCTGCTCTTTGAAATCTTCTATTCAGCTCTTTATCTTGTCATTTCTTCCACCTGCTTTAGCTACTCTCTGTTGAAAGACAAATTTCAGAGTCTCTTCTGACATTCATTTTGGTCTGTTCTTCTTTTCTTGTCTTTTTAATGACCTTTTGCTTTCCTCATGGATGATGTCCTTGTTGTCATCCCACAATTCCTCTGGTTTTCAGTCATTGGTGTTCAATGCATCAAATTTATTCATTAGATGGTCTCTAAATTTAGGAGGGATATAATCAAGGTCATATTTTGGCTGTCATGGACTTGTTTTAATTGTCTTCAGCTTCAACTTGAACTTTCATATGAGCAGTTGATGGTTTGTTCCACAATCAGCTTCTGGCCTTGTTTTGGCTAAAGATATTGAGCTTCTCTATCTCCTCTTGCCACAGATGTAGTCAATCTGATTCCTGTGTACTCCATCTGGTGAAGTCCACATGTACAGCTGCCATTTGTATTGTTGAAAAAAGACATTTGCAACTAATAAAATGTTGGTCCTGCAAAATTCTATCATGTGATGTCCACCATTATTTCTATCACCAAGGCCATGTTTTCCATCTATCAGTGATTCTTCTTTGTTTCCAGATTTTGCATTTGAATCACCAGAGATAATCAAAACATCTTGATTGTTGTTCAATCAATTTCAGACTGCAGAAGTTGGTAAAAATCTTCAATTTCCTCATCTCTGGCTGGTGGTTGGTGTGTAAATTTAAATTATAGTTGTATTAACTGGTCATCTGTGTTGGCATAATGTATATTATCTTTTCACTGACAGCATTGTACTTCAGGATAGATCTTGATACATTCTTTGTGATGATGAATTGGCCTGTGAAACTTTATATGCAAAATATTACAGCTCTCTCTCTCTTTCCTGGTTTGAGCAAGTTCATTCAGCACAGGAATTTTGAGTCCAGAGGACATGTTCCAATCTTGGATCTTGTTCTTGCTGGTAGTGAGATATCCCTTTCCATCTTTGGGATGGTTGATTTAAACTTAGTGAGATGGCAAAACAGACCAATCTCTATGTTAGAATTCCATACACTATTTCCATGGTCCCATCCCCACCTATTTACATTATTAACAAGCAATCCAATACCCTTGGAGGGCCACATACACCTCACATTTACATAGTTCCAAAGACCACGGTTAGATAGAAGAGCCATATGGCCATATGCCATGTTAAGTAATTCACTGCACCACTATATATATATATATATATATATATATATATATACACACACACACATATATATATATATATATATATATATATATATATATATATATACACACACATATATATATATTCAAAATGCATGGCTCTGATAAAGTTTAAAGACTCATCTAGGTGGATCTCCTGTCTCTAAATAAAACCAAACATAAATCATGCCAAGTTGGATGACCGCCCCAATCTTAGAATTAGAATCCCCATACGTACATCAAACATATCTTCCCTCCCATAGGAGTAGTACACTGTGGTGCACTCCTACTGTGGTGATGTTAATATGTTAGGCCCATGAATTCCTAATTCTCATCACTTTGCACTTCATGGGTAGGTCAACACTAAAATTGGCTCTGGATTTGGGTCAGAGACACATATCAAAAACATCATGGAGGGATTCTACTATTTATATTTGAACCACCAGCAAGTATTTTAGTTGAGAATTCTGCGGTCCTCAGTCTCCAAATTAGAGCTCCTGAAAATTCTAGATTCTCCACTCTATCCATACTTGCGATCCTTTGTATATCAGTATTAGATAATATCCAATGTAGTCTGTACTCATGAGTTTGAAATGATGAACCAGGAAAGTTTTGGTTGCTAGAGTCAGACAGAATATTTGAGGCTGATGAAGTTAGTAACTTCCGTTGATCACATTCTTCAGAAGACTTTTTTTATTATCAGTTGACCTGGAAATGTCCTTTTTCTGCCAGAGGCCGGACAGACCTCCTATAGCCTCAGTATTCAGGGAAAAGGGGGAAGGGCATTCCTGGAACATCTTTATAACTCTTAGTAGGAGCAGTGACAAAACTTATAAAACTTATATATGGCTCATAAAATAATCTTATTTGGAGGTTACATTGAGCAATAGCAGATGCAAAGTTGGATAATTCTCTACAGGTATAATAAAACTCCAATATAAGTATGTGATAATCCCAGCAGAGACCAATGAGGGTCAAAGAATAAAAGTAAATGAACACACATTTAGAATGCTGAAACAAAGAGACAAACGTGTGGTGAATAGGATTAGGAGAGAGGAGCATGGCACAAGTTTGTACAAACCAATGTTATATTATTTTAGATGCTGTCCAGTCGGTTTCAACTCATAGCAACCCTCTGGAAACAGAACAAAAAACCTTCCTGGTCTTGTACTATCCACACAAATGCTCCTACATTTGAGACCATTGTTGTAGCCACTGTGTGAATCCATCTCATTGAAGGTCTTTCTCTTTTACTCTGACCCTGTGCTTTACCAAGCATGATATGCTGATCCAGGGACTGGTCCTTGTTCATAAAACGTCTGAAGTACATGAGATGAAGTCTTGCCATCCTCACTCCTAAAGAGCATTCTTGGATGTATTTCTTCCAAAGCAGATTTGTTTTGGCAAATTTTTCTGGTATACTCAGTATTCTTCTTCACCAACACTGTAATTCAAAGACATCAATTCTTCTTTGGTGTTCTTTTTTCATTATCCAGTTTTTGCATGCATTTGAGGCAATAGAAAATAACATGGCTTGGGTCAGGTGCATCTTAGTCTTCAAAGTGATGTGTCAGATTTTTATAGAGATCTTTTAAAACAGATTTGCCCGATGCAATTCATCATTTGATTCTTGATTGTTGCTTCCATTGACATTGATTGTGGATCCAAGTAAAATGAAGTCCTTGAAAACTTGAATCATTTCTTCATTTCTCACAGTGTTGCTAATTGGTTCAACTGTAAAGGTTTTTGTTTTCTTTATGTTGAAGTGTAATCCATAGTTAAGGCTGTAGTCTTTGATCTTCATGAGTAAATGCTTCAAGTCTTCTTCACTTTCAGCAAGCATGGTTGTGTCATCTGCATATCACAGGTTCTTAATGAGTCTTCATCTAATGCTGATGGTACATTCTTCTTCATCTAGTCTAGCTTTTCAGATATTTGCTCAACTTGAAGATTAAATAAATATGGTGAAAGGATACAATGCTGACCCACACCTCTCCGATTTTAAACCATCCAGTATCCCCTTGTTTTGTTTGAATGACTGCCTCTTGGTCTATGTACAGATTCTGCAAGAGCACAATTAAATGTTCTGGAATTCCTATTCTTTGCAATGTTTTCCATAACTTTTATGATCCACATAAGAAATGTCTATGCACAGCCAGTAAAACACAGGTATATATCTTTCTGGTATCCTCCACTTTCAGCCAAGATCCACCTGACATCAGCAATGATATCCCTCATTCCATGTCCTCTTCTGAATCCAACTTGAATTTCCGGCAGTTCCCTGTTAATGTACTGCTGCAACTGTTTGCGTTCCAGTGGATCAATTTTCTTTGGAATGGGCACAAATATGGATCTCTTCCAGTCAGTTGTCCGGGTAGCTGTCCTCCAAATTTCCTGGCATAGATAGATAAGTAAGTCTTTCCAGCATTGCGTACATTTGTTGAAACATCTCAATTGGTATTCCGCCAATTCTTGCAGTTTTGTTTATCACCAATGCTGTCAGTGCAGCTTGTACTTCTTCCTTCAGTAGGATTGGTTTTTGATTACATGTTACTTTCTGAAGTGGTTGAATGTCAACCAGTTCTTTTCAGTACAGTGACTCCATGTGTTCTGGCTTCTTTTGTTATTTCCTGCATCACCCAATCTTTTTTTTTTTTTTTTTTCCCCATAGAAACCTTCTATATTGCATCTTGAGGCTTTAATTTTCTTCTTCTGTTCTTTGAGCTTGAGAAATGCTGATAGTATTCTTCCATTTTGGTTTTCTAACTCCAGGTCTTTGCACATTTCATTATAATACTTTATTTTGTCTTCTCAAACTGCCCTTCAAATCTTCTGTTTAATGATTTTAGCTTATCAATTCTTCCATTTGCTTTAGCTACTCTAAGTCAAAAGCTAGTTTCAGAGTCTCTTCTGACATGCTTTTTTTTTTCTCTCTTTTTTTTTTTTAATTGTGATTTGGGTGAAAATTTACAGAGCAAATACCCTTTCCATACAACAGTTCACATACACTTTGTCTCATGACATTGACCACAATTTACCACAATGCAACATCTCCCCTCCTAATTCCTCCTGATAGTTACCTCTTTTTGCATCGTTGCATCTAAATGGCAGCTTGCAAGCTTTTAAGATCCCAGTCACTACTTGCCACAGTAGGAGGTAGAACGTTTTGTGTAGTATGTTATGCCAATTGAGCTTGATGTCCTCTGCGACTATGGTCCTGAGCCCACAAGTTCAACTACTTGGTCCCTCTGGGTAGCTGGCTGTGACCAAGCAGTGACTACAACTTTGCCCCTTGTCAGCTCCACTATACACCTGGGAATTCAGACCATACACATAAAGTTATAGGACCATTCTTTTCCAACCCTGTACATGTTCTTTGGTCCACTCCCAACTTCATAGATATACCTAATAGTTCAGCCTGTCCACCCATCTATCCACCTATATACCCATGTTTGTCTTCACTGACAATGTCATACTATATGTGCAAAAGGGTTCATCTTTGTTGTCTGTACTTCCCACGTACTTCTCTATGCTTTCTCTTCCTCAATGCCACTATATTGATCACTCACATTAAGTACATTGCCCTTCTCTTCACCCAATCAAAACTTATCTCTATCTATCTAACAGTATTCCCTCCACTCCCCTCCCACCCCTGGTAACCAACAAAGAAAATG
>NW_006921599.1:1429209-1452990 GCF_000298275.1 Orycteropus afer afer
TGTATTAAGATCTCTGATAACTGATTGTGAAGAGCAGCCAGTGGTGATTCCAGCTCTTCTTGGTGGTTTATTTCATTGGTTAGTGGAAAAGGAGGTGCTGGCTCTCACTCAGTAATTGAAATTACAGGAGGTGTGGGTGTTGTTGTGACTTATGGGGACTGTTGCTGTCTCCCAATCAGTTAGACAAACGTTACAATTGAATAACCATCAAAAAACTAAAAGCACATGGACAAAAAATACACCATGTAATCACACAGGAACAGTAAACCACCTTCCCCAAAAAAAGGAGAAAAAAAGAAGAAAACCTGCAATATCTGGGGATAGGGCACTAAGAGAGAAAGGTAGAGAAGGAGAATAATGAAGAAAAAAAATGTGAAAAAAATGTATATTAAAAAAAAGGAATGGTGTTAACCATGAGAAAAAAAAATAGGGAGAAAAATTTAAAAAAATTTAACCAGGAATAGGGAAAAGAAAAAAAAAAAAGTTGTAAACTAGAACCTGGGAGGTCAAGAATAGTAAAAAGGACAAAAGTATTAATAGTAATAGTAGTTTGAAAACAAATAAATACAAGCAAACTAAACACCAGAAAGAAAGAAGGAGAAAAAGAAAATAAATGAAAAGAAAAAACTCGGTTGAGGACAGTGCAGGGCACCCAGCTCCCTCCGAGCACACTGACTGGGATGGAGTTCCTGCGGGCCCAGAAGGTGGGTGGGAGTTGGGGTGGCCACACCTCTGTTCATCAAGTGAGTGTGGGGTATATGAGTAACAAGAGGAATGTCGGATCGTTTCAGTCATGCAGGTCCGGAATGTCCTTGGGGTTACTGGAAAGCAGAATCTCTTCTTAAGCCCCTGGAATCTGGTATATCACTGTCTCTTTAAATATCCAAAATGGTCAAGCCACTTGTAAACATTCAAAATGGCAGCATCCTCCAGACCAGTGAAAGTCCACAGCTCAGCCCATCTTTCTCTTCACTGCTGCTTCCCCTTTTATTCCACAGCCACCAGAGCAGTCCTCCGTGCAGTCCCTGGCCAGCAGGGCTGATTTTTAGGTTAATTCTTAGGTTCTACCACCATTCAGGAATCTCCAAGTTGTCTGTGCTGCCAGGATCTCTCAGGATTGCTGCCAGACTGCAAGTCCATATGTGTCCTTTTTTGGTATTTTCATGCAAATTCTTCTTCTAGTTGGGGTTTAGTCCATTTCTATATCATTCCCTTCAAGGCTCACGGGTCCATGATTATCTTCTGTGTCTGTGTTGGTTGGTTTCCTTTTTCTTTGTTGAAGAGGGTCTGTGCAGACTTTCTGCCTATTCTGCCATCTTGGAATCAATCATTTGGTTTTTTTCTTTCTTTTCTGACGTTTTAATGACCTTTTGCTTTTTTCTTTAATGATGTCCTTGATGTCATCATACAACTCATCTGGTCTTTCATCCTTAGTGTTCAATTCATCAAATCTACCTTTGAGATGGTCTCTAAATTCAGGTTTGTACTTTGGCTTTTGTGGACTTGTTTTACTTTTTTTCATTTTCAACTTGAACTTGCATATGAGCAATTGATGATCTGTTCTGCATTCAGGCCCTGACCTTTCTCTGACTGAAGATATTGACCTTCTCCATCATCTCTTTCCACAAATGTAGTCAATTTGATTCCTGTGTATTCTATCCAGTGAGTCTACATGTATAGTCACCATTTCTGTTGTTGAAAAAAGGTATTTAGAATAAATAATTTGTCGGTTTTACAAAATTTTATCATATATCATTGACATTTGTGGTTGGTGGATAAATTTGAATAATAGTTGTATTAACTGGTCTTCCTTTTAGGTGTAATGGATATAATCTTATTACTGGTAACATTGTACTTCAGGATTGATCTTGAAGTGTTTTTTTGTTTTTTTTTTTGTTGTTTTTTTTTTTATCATTAATGTGACACCATTCTCCTTCATGATAGAAACAATGTAGGAGATCCACATGATTCACATAAAATATTCACAGTTGTGGGTTTATTAGGAAAGTAACAGGTTGCAATTCAGGATCAGAAATGATTCAGGATGCAGTTCTTCTATCAGGACAGCCTCTTCTAAGCAGTCGCCACAGACAGGTCTCTCTAGGACTTCAGCTTTTGGCTCTGTGGCCCTTTGGCCTCTGCTCCACTCAGGTAAGTGTTATAAACCACTTTTAGTTCTGCCAATAAATGCACAGAGACACCCCACTCAGCTAGTAAGCCTCAGCCCAAAGGCATTCAGCTCTAGCTCCATGGATGGACAAACCTAGCTCTACAAAGTGCCTAAAGCATCCCACTCTGCCAGCAAGCCTCCTACCTAAAGACACTCAGCTTTCTAGCTTCATGGGTCCAGAAGACCACTGGGTTGTCTCATCTGTCTCTTGGTTCTTCTGCCTCTGCTGTTACTGTTTCTCTGCCACCACTTCTGGTCATCTCTCATTATCTCCAGTGTTACGGCTTTCTGTCTTCTAGATCTAGTGCAAGGGCCCTGGGTTCAAAAGAAATGTTCTATTCTCATCTCTTTTTCTTGATGGCAGTCAGGTCTCCCCTCTGCTTTGAAATTGGCTCTCTTTTAAGCCTAACAGAATAGCAAAACTGTCCAGTCTTCATTGTTAGGGTTCCATACATCTTATGTGCATGGTCCCTCCCATACATGGGTACCATGAAACTTATTTGCATTATTAGCAAGTTATCCACTCCCTTTGGTGGGTCACAAGTACCTCACATGGGAATAGTTCTACCCAGTCATTTGGTGGAAGTTACAGAGACTCTCGTTAGAAGGGTTATATTAAGTAATTCACTGCACTACACATTACATTCAAGAAAACCCTATGGAGTAGTTTTAATCTGCAACACATGAGATCACGTGAGTCAGAGTCAACTTGACAGCAGTGGGTTTCTTTCTTGTACATTTACTTCTCCCTCTTGTAAGTGATTTTGAATCCCCATTTAATCTTTAATTGAACATTACTGTGACCCTGTGTATTTATGTTTTCATTGTAAGCTATTCCAATTATTTTGGTAGCAAGTAGAGTATAAATTGTGAAGCAATGAATATGAGAGCAGAGCTAAGCCAAAGTGAACATAGACGGGGCATCAAGCCTTTAGGATATCCTTGCCACACAAGAGTTGCACACTGCACCTATGTCCCCACTGGCCCTTCTTGGGCTCCTCATGACCACACCACGGTCATGCCAAATACCAGATTGGATAGAGGAACCTGGAGCTGATTATCACTATCTGCCATGACTACATAGATCTGAGACTGGCCCTGAAACTAATCCCTTGCCTTATCTTGTGCATATGTCTTGCAATGGAAAAAGACACCAGGAATTATAGACTCAAGAGTGAGAAGTCACAAACACAGGGTTCTGAGTCTGTGTGCTTCCTCTATCCTGTATTTTATTGCTTCACCTATTTCATTAGTTCTTAAGGACAATGTATGGTACTTATTCACAACTGAGATACTTACCAATGTTGTCCCCTCCCCAATCTTGATAAGTAATTTTATGTGGCAGCTTGGATAGGCTATCGTGCCCAGATGTTTGATTAAACACTAATCTAAGGGTTGCTGAGCAGGTATTTTGTAGATGTGATGAACATTTGCAGTCAGTTGATTTTCAGTAAAGAAAGTCACCTTGGTAATGTGAGTGGGCCTCAGCCTTAAAATTAAAATCTGAAATTTTACAAAGAAGGAATTCAGCCTCAAAACTGTAACATAGAAACAAGGTCTGAGTTTCTAGCCTGCTGGTCTACCCCACAGATGTCAAACTTTTAGCACCCACAATTACATGAGCCAATTGTTCATATATATGTGTACATATATGTATATTGTTGTTGTTGTTATGTGCCCTTGAGTCAGATACGACTCATAGCGACCTCTCCTTGGGTTTCAAGCAGTATTATACACACACACACACACACACATACGTATCTCCTATTGGTTCTGTTTCTCTTGAGATGAAACACCAACAATGGGACAAACCTCATAACTGCCCAATGGAAGGATTTGGTCAATAGCTTTAGGTATCTACACAGAATGAATAGCTTAATCAATTGAAGGCTTTATCAAAAGAAATCCAAAGCTCCTAGTGGTATCTGACCACAATCACCTCAAAAGTATCCACCTTTTAAAGATACATTATAATATTTCTGGCAATCACCTAAACCAGTTGGTGTCCAATTGGTCTCAATTCATGGAGATTCCATGTTTGTCAGAGTAGAACTATGCTCCATGGGTTTTTCAGTGGATGGTTTTTTGGAAGTAGATGGCCCCACCTTTCTAACAAGGTGCCTCTAGGTGAACCTTTCCATTAGCAGCCAAGCATGTTAACCATTTGCACCACCCTGGGACTCCTTTCTTTCAATTATTGTTGTTGTTGTGTGCCACTTTGTTGATTCCAATTCATAGCAACCTTTTAGGACATAGTTGAACTTCCCCATAGAGTTTTCTATGCTGTATAAAGTTCAAACCAACTTGCTACCGTCAAGTCATTTTCCAACTCATAGCAACCCCTCCTTGGGTTTCTGAGGCAGTATCTCCACAGAATTAGATTGTCCAATCTTCCTTCCGAGGAGTGGCTGGTGGCTTTTCATCACCAGCCTTCTGGTTAACAGTCAAATGCCTTAGGCTCTACACCACCAAAGCTCTTAGAAATTGGACAATAATTGCTAACTGGAGGGGTGAAAAAGTGACCCAAACTACTTTATTCTGTAAAACTTACCTGTTTAATCAGAGTTATAGCCATTCATTCATCCTTTCAACATATCTTATTAAGTCATTTCTCTTAAATTAGGGAATTCTTACCATACAATGAACAAATATAACTGTACATTGTGTTCTCTAAGAAATTAAACCAGATTTAATCTGATAATTCAATTAATACCCTTCCTCAGAATTCACTGTTACTAATATGATTGTGTCTCAAATATGTGTGGACAAATAAAAGGTTGAGACTTTCCAGTTTTGAATTCACCCTAACTCTTGAGCCTGGTAGAAACTGGCCCTAAGACTAAGCCCTTGCCCTATCTTGTGCATATGTCTTTTGGTGATATCTGTAGACCGGATCATTTAAAAATAGGTTTAGTTGATAGAAATCAATTTTATAAAATAATCTTTCCACTGCGCTTGAGTCTTTTCATTTGTGAGAGATTATCCTTGACCCTTGCTAGAAAGTGCAGATTCGATGACTGGGGCCCAACAGTGGAACATGATCTCCTGGATTACAAAGAACTCTAAGTAGCATTTGTCTCTATCATCATTTTACCAATAAACTTTGTAAACTGTAGAGTTCTCTGTTAGCTATAAAGCATGTACCTTGGTATGCACCTCTTAGGGAGTAAGTTTGAATTGTTTTATAACCATAACTAGATTGGGGAATATACAAGAGAAAAATATTGTCATATTATTGGACCTTCATGGTTCAAAACACAGAAGGAAGACTGGGCAATCTACTTCTGCAGAGATATTGCCTCAGAAACCCAAGAAGGGGTCACTATGAGTCAGGAACAACACAATGGCAGTGAGTTTGGTTTGGTATGGTTCAAAATGTAGGTGTTGGTTCCATGCATTCAGTGAAAGGAACTCAATAGTCAAAAGAGTAAGGAAATCTCATGTGCTAGATTTATTTTATAGAAGAATGCTCATTTTAAATCGAAGAGCAGAGATGCATTTGTAAAGCAATGGTATTCCTCATGCACATAGCATGGACCTTGTAATGGCACCTAACTGCTTACAGGAACATCAAATGAAAGCAGATTACTCCTCCATTCATCTGACCAGCTTTCTGTCCTTGATCAAAAATTACCTTTGCTGTCCATCATGTTGTTAGTGGTTAAAACTTACCATTTAAATTGTAAGCTACAAAATCTAAAAGGAACTGCATGTGTGATCTTTGTCACCTCATTTTCATGAATGGAAAAGAATATTCTGACACAAAAATTACATACTTAATTCTCGCTCACCCTCTCTGCTGACCTCCATCCCATACTGCCTTGGGTTTATTTCCTCATCCATCAGTGGGTCAAAGTAATTTCTGCTGTATTCATTTCCTGTGGAAAGTACATGAAGTAAGGGTCAGTGATTATTAGAAGCACATGAACCAAAATGTTAATTTTGAAATCGACACCAGCACAGAAGGGCCATTTTAGCTACTTTATAAGCTTAATTTTTTTACAAGTCTTCCAAGCCTCCCGTTTTTATAATTATCATCCAGAAAAAGGTCAGAAAAGGTAATTCAAGTAACAAGTTCATACTATCTTTCTGTTGCTAAAAATTAATGAGAAAATTATCAAATATAGATTTTAGAAAAATAATAAAAAAATTCGAGTCATATTATGTGAAGGATATACTCAAGAAATGCACATTGTTGGATTATGAAAATGTTTAGGGTTCTCTGTTGACTTTACTTCCTTATTTTTATTTCACTAAGTACATCATGTTGTTGTGTACAGAATTCTATTGCCAACTTATAGGTGTCTTAATTATGAGAAAATATAGCAACATTTCTATGTTGAGATTTGAATGAAAAGAAAGGAAGAGCGAGAAGACTGCTTGCTGGGGTTTTTGTTATGTCAAATTAAGTAATATGAAAGAACATGCAATGCTTTATGTAGAAATTTCATTCAACATTCATCAACAATCCCAGCAACACAAACCAAAAATCCCCATTTCACTTCTCACTTACTCTATCCTTATCTTAACAACTAAACTGTAACATCAGGTATGGCTTTGCATTAGAGAAAAAGGTCTGTTATCAATTTTCCAAATCTAGTTTCATACTTCCTGCAGACTGAAATGTATATGTCTGTTGCTAGTAATTTGCATCTAGCAAAATGTAACCTATTCTGACGATAATTCAACTTGTCTAAAACACTGCAGAAGAAATAGAGAATTTTGGACTGAAAGCAGCAATAACATTGAAAATATTGCTCCCAGGGAAGGGTTAATACCTACCAGATAGGCTGTGATATTCCATAGTGTATTTGTTTTCAGATCAAAAATAATCCAAACAGCAGCTCCTTTTCCAAGGCTAAATGAAATTTTGATATGAACCTAGGTTTAATTTATATTTCTGGACTGGCACATTTTTGCTGTCAGTCTCTGTTCTATCAATGTAGTAAGTACAAGAACTGAAAATCTGCTCTACCTTGAGGTCTCAATAAAGAAAAAATAAATGAGTTTCATTTTTGTTACTTTATCTGTCAACAACTTCTAGGCTGGTATGAATCCTGGCAGTTTGTAATCAAAGTCTTATGTACTGCAATAACACAGCCATTCTACCTCATTTGTTGTAATTGTTTTGTTTGTTTTTTTTACCCCCTCTGTCACAAAGCACTGTGATACTCTAAGTACACTATTCATATGCTGGCAAAATAATTCACATATATTAAAGCAAAAATGGTAGTCTATTCCCTTATTAAAGGGAATAGACTTATTAAAGTACCATAGCAGCATCAGCCAGCTCCTGTGCAGATACCCTGGAAATTCCCCAAATCCAATTAAAAATTCATCTTTTCCACCTATTAAAATTACTTATTGGTAAATAATACCAAACTAACCAAGACCCTGATGAGTGAAACAAAGTTAATGTCTTTTTTTTTTTTTTTTTTATTTTTGGGCAAAACATATACCAATTCAACTGTTTCTGTATGTACAAGTCAGTGACATTAATTACATTCTTCAATTTTTATTGTGATTTGGGTGAAAGTTTACAGAGCAAATCCATTTTCCATTCAACAGTTCATACACATTTTGTTTTGGGACATTGATTACAATCCCCACAATGTAACAGGACTCTTCCCATTTCCTCCCTGTGTTTACCATTTCCCTTTGTCCTTTCTTCTATCCATTCTTGCCTTCTGAGCTTATCCCTGGAAAAATGCTGCCCTTTAGATCTCTTATGATTGATTATTCTAAGGAGTGCATAATTCCCTGATGTTTACCGCATAGGCCTGTCTATTGTTTGGCTGTAAGTTGCACCATGGGGGTGAGTTCAGGTCCTGGCTTGAAGGGTGGTTAAGGGCCATTGTCTTTGGGATTCCACCACCCTTCATCAGACCACTAATCCTAGTTTATTTTGTTATTTTGAGTTTCATTCCACATTTATCTCCTACTCATTCCGATATTTCCCATTCTGACCCCTGTCAGAGTGGTTGGCAGTGGTAGCCGGGCATCATTTAGTTTTTCTGGTCTCAGGGTCATGGAAGCTGAGGTTCACATGGTGCATAAGACCCATGGACAAATTGTTTTCATGCATCTTTGATTTTCTTCACTCCTCTTTAATCTGGACTAGGAGAGACAAGTAGCACCTTAGATGGCCTCTCAAAGGCTTTTAAGACCCCAGTTGCTACTTAGGATATAGAACATTGTCTTTGTGCACTATGGTATGCAAATTGACCTTGATGTCCTCCACAACTATGATTCTGAGCCCTCAGGCCCAATGACTCATTCCTTCAAAGTATTTGGTTATAGCTAATAAATTATCCTAACTTTGCTCTCTGTTCACTTTACTATATGTACATGGCCACCTTTGTAGCACATACAAATATGTATGTAGAGGTATTGTCTGACAAACGCATTTAAAGTTTGAGCATAGTCCTGTTCACCTACCCATACCTGATCACCTTGCCTGTGTACCTACATATCCATTCATAGATCAAAGCTTGTTAATACTGATAATGCAGGACTGTGTATGCAATAGTGTTTACTTTTCTTGTCTGTAAGACTTGTGTACCTCCCTGTGTCTTCCTTTTCTTTAGTGATATTGTGCTGATCACCCAATATTTATATATTGTCTTTCCCAGCACTCAAATTAATACATGTCTCTTACCTAGTTAGTGATTGACCTCTCTTTCCTCACATCCCTGGTAACCATCAAAGAGTGCTTCTTTCCATCTGTAAATATTTTCTTAATTTTTATTGTTTTTAGGTGCCATCGAGTCAGCTCCAACTCATAGCTACCCTATGTACAACAGAACAAAACACTGCTCGGTCCTGCACCAGCCTCACAATCACTGCTATGTCTGAGCTCATAGTTGCAGCCACTTTGTCAATCCATCTCACTGAGGGTCTTCCTTTTTTTGGCTGACCCTTCACATTACCAGGAATGATATCCTTCTCCAGGGAATGATCTCTTCTGATAACATGACCAAAATAGATGAGATGAAGTCTAGCCATTCTCACTTCCAAGGAGCATTCTGGCTGCACTTCTTCCAGGAAAGATTAATTAGTTCTTCTGGCAGTCCATGGTAATTTCAGTATTCTTTGACAACACAAGTCAAAAGTGGATTATTATGTTTGTCTTTCTGTGATTGACTTAATTCACTCAGCATAATATTCTCCAGGTTCATCCACATTATGGGGTGTTTAATGAATTTTCATTATTCTTTAATGTTGCACAGTTTTCCATTGTTTTTAAGTATCATAGTTTAGTTACCCATTCATCCATTGATGGGCATTTAGGTTGTATTCATCTCTCTGTTATTGTGAATAGTTCTGTGATGAAGATGTGTGTTTATGTATCTATTCATTTCCAAGCCCTTACTTTTTCAGGATATATACCTACTAGTGGGTTTGCTGAATCAAATGGTATTTCTATTTCCAATGTAAGGAAGCACCATGCCATTTCTACAGTGGTTGCATCATTTTACAGTCCCACCAGCAGTGTATGAAAGTTTCAGTCTCCACACCCTCACCATCATTTGTTTTTTTATCTTGTTGAACTTTGCTTTTCTTGCTGGGGTGAAATGGTATCTCATTGTTGTTTTGATTTGCATCTCTATAATGGCTAATAATTGCAAGCATTTCTTCATGTGTTTCATGGCCACCTGAATATTTTCTTTCATGAAGTACCTATTCATGTCTTCTCTTCTGTCCATTTTTTAACTAGGTTGATGGATGTTTTGTTGTTGAGATGTTGAAGTTTTCTATAAATATTAATGATAAGTCCCACGTTGGATATGTCATTGCCAATTTTTTTCCCCCAATCTGTAGATTCTTTTTTTTTCCCTCTTTTTCAGAAGTCTTTTGATGCACATAAGAATTTAATTTTTAGAAAGTCCCAGTCATCTAGCATGTCTTCTTATTTTTGTGCATTTTTGGTTTTGATTGATAGTCTATGCCATGAACTAGGGCCCTAAGTTTGCCCTGTTTTTTCTTTGATGATCTTATAGTCTTGGGTTTTACATTTAGGCCTTTGATCCATCTTGATTTCAGTTTCATATGTAGTGTGAGGTATGGGTCTTATTTCATTTTTCTGCACATGGGTATCCAGTTTTGCTAGCACCATTTGTTACAGAGACTGTCTTTTCTCCCATTTAATAGATTCTGCCCTTTTGTCAAAGATCAACTGTCCATAGGTGGATGAGTTCTCAATTATGTTCCATTGGTCTATGTGTCTTATTGTACCAATACCAGGCTGTTTTACTGTGGCTCTATAGTAGGTTTTGAGATTGGGAATTGTGAGACCTCCTACTTTGCTGTTCTTCTTCAGTAGTATTTTGCTTATCCAAGGTCTCTTTCCTTTCGATATAAAATAGTGATTAGCTTTTCCATCTCCTTAAAGAATTTTGATGGAATCTGAATTAGGATTGCATTATATCTATAGATTGCTTTGGGTAGTATTGACATTTTCACAATATTCAGTCTTCCTATCCATGAGTATGGTATGATTTTCAATTTATGTATGTGTCTTTAGGTTCTTGTAGCAATATTTTGTAGTTTTCTTTGTATAGGTCTTTTGTGCCTCTGGTAAGATTTATTTCTAAGTATTTTATCTTTGTGGTAGCTTGTGAAAATGGTATTGTTTTCCTTATTTCCTTTTCAGAGATTTCTTTGTTGATGTAGAGGAATCTGACTGATTTTTTATATTGATTATGTACCCTGCCACTTTACTGAATCTTTCCATTAGTTCCAGTAGTTTTCTTTCTGAGTTTCTGGGATTTTTTATGTATAGGATCACATCATCTGCAAATGAGGATAGTTTTACTTCTTCCTTATCAACTTGGATGTCTTTCACTTCCCTTCCTTGCCTTATTGCCCTGGATAGGACTTCCAATACATGTTGAATAGGAGTGGTGAGAGAGAGCATCCTTTTCTGGTTCCCACTTACAAGGGGGATGCTTTCTGTCTCTCCTTATTGAGAGTAATGTTGGCCATTGGTTTCTGTATATACCCTTAATTATGTTGAGTAATTTCCCTTCTATTCCTATTTTGCTGAGTGTTTTTATCAGGAATGAGCATTGCATTTTATCAAATGCTTTTTCTGCATCAATTTATATGATCATGTTGTCCTTTTCCTTTGTCTTATTTATGTGGTGGATAACACTGATTGTTTTTCTAATGTTGAGCCATCCTGTATACCTGCTATGAATCCCCCTTGGTCATGATGTATTATTATTATTATTATTATTATTATTATTATTATTATTGTTATTATTATTATTATTAAAGTATTGTTAGATTCTATTGGCCAGGATTTTGTTGAAGATTTTTGCATCTGTAGCCATGAAGAATACTGGCCTGTAATTTTCTTTATGTGTGGTGTCTTTGCCTGGCTTTGGTATCAGGGTTATTCTTACTTCAGAAAATGAATTTTGGCTATTCTAATCATTTCTATCTTCTGCAATAGTTTGAATAGAATTGATGTCACTTCTTCTCTGAATGTTTGGTAGAATTCTCTAGTGAAGCCATCTAGGCCAGGTGTTTCTTTTGTTGAGAGTTTTTTTTTTTTTTTTATGATCTGTTATGAGTTTACCTGAATTTTCTACTTTACTCTGTGTTAGCTTCAGTTCCATTTCTTCTACATTTTCAAATTTGTTGGAGTATGGTTCTTCATGGTATTAGATTACTACCCTTTTTATTTCAGTTGGTTCTGTTGTCATGTCACTCATTTCATTTCTTATTCAAGTTTCTTACATCTTCTCTTTCTTTTCTGGTAGCATAGTGCCTAAGGCACTTGACTGCTAACCAGAAGGCTGGTGGTTCAAACCCACCAGCCACTCCTCAGAAGGAAGGTTGGGCAATCTACTTCCATAGTGATACCACCTCGGAAACCCAAGAAGGGGTTGCTATGAGTCAGGTCTGACTTGACGACACATAACAACAACAACTTTCTTTTCCTTAGTTAAATTTGCAAGTAGTTTGTGAATTTTGTTAACTTTTTTAAAGGACCAATTTCTAGCCTTGTTGATGGGTCCTATTTTCTTATTCATTCTGCCACTTTCTTTCTCTTGACTGGTGCATTTATTTGATCCATATTCAGTATAATAAATGATAGACATGAATTTACTGCTGTCATTTTTTTGTGTTTTTTATTGTGATGTTTACAGTTTCTTTGTTCCCAGTATTTTTCTGTGCTGAGTTCATTTTGTCCTCAGATTTGCTTTTCATTCTTTACATTGTTGTTTATTTTGTGTTTACTGACTCCTTATGGCTTCCTTCTTTTGGCTGAAAGAGTTATTTATTTTCTTTGTGGTTACCCTGTAATGAATTTTTTTATCTTCCTAAGGTTGAAGAAATACAACCGGAATGCTCCTTGGAAGTGAGAATGGCCAGATTTTGTCTCATCTACTTTGATCATGTTGTCAGAGGGACCATTCCCTGGAGGAGGATATTATTCTTGGTAAATTGGAGGGTCAACAAAAAAGGAGAAGTCCTCAATGAGATGGAGTGACACAGTGGCTACAGGTATAGCAAGGACTGTGGGGCTGGCATGGGACTGGGCAGTGTTTCATTCTGTTGTACATATGGTCACTATGAGTCAGAGCTGACTCAATAGCACCTCACAAAAGCAACAAGTTTAAAACAGTCTGTTCTATCTTGATACCATCCTGACTTCCTCTCCATTGGAAATTTCTGTAATTATACCATGTATTCCCTCTTTTTGCTTTGTACTTGTTGTCATTTAGAGATTGATACCTCTGGTTCCCCATTTTCAGTCTTCAAGCCTATTTTAATTTTGGCAATTCTTTTTCTGGTTTGGCTTGTGAGTGTTGTTGTCATGTGTCTTAATCTTAAAATGTTGTCTTCTATTGTTGATTTTCTATCAAAGGACTCCTTTCAGCTTTTTTTATAAGGTTAGTGTGATTTTTACAAATTTCCTTAATTTCTGTTTATCTGCAAATGTCCTAATTTCACCATCATACTTGAGAGACAGTTTTGCTGGATATATAAGTCTTAGTGGGAGCTCTGGTAGCATAATGGCTAAGACACTTGCCTGCTAACCAGACGGCTGGCGGTTCAAACCCACCAGCCACTCCTCGGAAGGAAGGTTGGGCAATCCTACTTCCGTAGTGATACTGCCTCGGAAACCCAAGGAGGGGTCGCTATGAGTCAGGTTTGACTGGACAGCACATAACAACAACAACAACATAAGTCTTAGTTGGCATTTTTTTTTTTTTTCTTTCAAGGTCAATGTGTCATCCCATTGCCTTCTTATCTGCATGGTTTCTGCTGAGAAACAAGAGCTTAGTTTCACCAGTTGAGCTTTGTAGGTGCTATTTTGTTTTTCCTAAGCTGGTCTCAGGATTCTTCTTTTATCTTTGCTTTTGGAAAGGTTGATTATGTTTTGGTGACTTTCTTTTGCTGCCTATACCATATGGGATTTGTTGAGCTTCTAGGATGGATATCTTTTCATCTTTCATGATGTTAAGGAATATTTCCACTAGAATGTCTTTGGCAATTTTCTTTCTTTCCTTCCATCTTTTCTGCTTCTGTTGTTCTGGAAACCCAATCACATGTAGATGATTTTCTTGATATTGTTCCAAATGATTTTTAGGCTTTCTTTATTTTTCTTCTGATTTTCCTCAAACTGGTGTCAAGGCATTTTTCTTCTAGTTGGCTGGTCTGTTCTTCAGTCAATTCAATTCTGCTCTTTTGTCCTTCCAATGTGTTAGCCCTGTAACTTCGGTACTAATTTTTATTTCTGATTCTTGCTTTTGTATGATTTCTAACTGTCTGTTTATTATGTCATTTTGCTTTTGTATTCTTTTTCCAAATTCTGCTAGTGTATTATCTCTTTAATTTTGTTTGTGGTTTGCGAGAGCTCTTGGAAAATTCTCTCTATATGTATATCTTGAGTTCCTTACCAGGTAGTTCTATTACCTTTTCTTTCTTGGGGAAGTTTCCTAGTTCTTTGTTTTAGTCACTTGCAATATCTTGCCTGTTTCTTCATTTTAGTTGAAATTGTCTATTGTCTCTGAGACATTTTGGAGTTGTTGCTTTTATTTCTTGATTATGTGTTGGCTTGTTTGAACCTGCTAGTTTGTTTTGCTGTTTTGCTTTGTTTTGATATATCCAACTGGGTGAAGTAGGCTTGCCTCTTTGGTTTCTATTTTTTAGCACCAGGCACTCCTAAACATGTCTTCATGTGGGTGAAGTAACTGATGGGAATGTGGGTGCAGATGTCTGTTTGTAGGTCATAGAGAAGAGCTATGCATGAGATGAGCAAGTTTTGTCCACTTTATCTCTTTCATCCTTTGGTGCAGGAGTGGATGGGGGCACTAAGCCATGGGGTGATGTGGTAGACATAGTAGGTATGGTTGAGTTATTTTTGTTGTTACGTGCCATTGAGTTGCCTGTGACTCATAGCAGCCCTATGCACAGCAAAACAAAACACTGCCAGGTCCAGCAGCAGCTCCACAATCCCCTACTATATTTGACCCCAGAGTCGCAGCCACTATGTCAATCTATCTCATTGAGGGCCTTCCCCTCCTTCATCAACCCTTCACTTTACCAAGCATGGCATCCTTCTCCAGGGAATGCTCCCTTCTGACAACATGACCAAAATAGGTGAGATGAAGTTTGGCCATTCTCACTTCCAAGGAGCATTCTGGCTGCACTTCCTCTAGGGCAGATTTGTTAGTTCTCTAGCTGACTATTGTACTTTCAGTATTCTTCACCAGCACCACACCTCAAAAGCATCAATTCTTCTTAAGTCTTCTTTATTCATTGTCCAGATCTCACATGCATACGAGGCAATTAAAAATATAATAGTTGAGTAGTGGGGAATTAAAGTTAATTTCCCATTGAAAAGGGCAGGAAAAAAAGAGAAGAAAGAAAAACAAGAGTGTGGAGAAGGAAGATGGGTAAAAAGAAAAGAAGAAGAGGAAGAGGGAGAAATACACAAATACAAAGGAAGAAAAAGTGTAAAGAACAAAAAGTGGAAAATAGAAAAGAATAAAAGCGGACTGGTGCAGCTATGGTCAGCAGGGCAGCAAGTGGCTGTGGTGCAATTCATGGAAGCACATGCCCACAGAGCACCTCATTCAGAAGATATTGCAGGTATATACATCTTGTATTCAGGGAAAGGACGATCCATCAATGATATGGATGCAAGGAGGCAGAGCCACAGACATGGATCTGTCTGCTTGGAATGTGGTATGAGGAGTCACTGGGCTGCTGGTGAGAGAAGGTGGTCCAAGGAACCTGTGGGTAGTGGGCAGCCAGGAGGGTATTCCTAGACACCAGGTTGGTGTTAGCAGAAAGAGGCTCATCCTGGTCACCAGGAAGCTGACAGGTAAATGTAGTGGTTAAGTCTGTGTGTCAACTTGGCTGGGCCTGGTTGAGTGGCTGGGCAGCTGGATGTAGTATTCCCCATGATGAGACTAGTAATCAACTCCATGGTGGAATCTACTGTGAGCAGCTGAGTAGCTGCCTTAGGGATATGATCTGCTTCCTGTATATAAGGAGAAGACTTGGGGAATGTCTCAAGCTTATGGAATGCTTGAACCCTGCACATAGCCGAGTCATTGTTCAGCAGCCTGTCATGCTCTGCCAACCCTGAGACTTTCAATGAACTTGAATTAATGGCCTGCCCTGTGGTTTAGTAACATCAGGACTGTACCTTTTGACCTGTCAACCTTGGGCTTATCAGTCTCAGCAGCCAACAGCTGTCTGAGTGAAGAAAAGCCTCTAGCTCCAGTGGCCCAGGAGTAGGAGGCAGAGCTGAACCCCAAGGTTGAGGGGTTTTCACCCAGCCCTAGAGCCTGGCACTTTGAGCTTGGACTTAAAGCCTCCCAACTATAAGAGAATAAACTCCTGTTTGTTAAGGCCATCCCATTTGTGGTATATTCTTGCCAGAGCAGCACTAGGTAACCAGAACAGTAAAGCATAGAAAGGACCTCTCCAGTCACAACTCACTGGTGTGGCTCTGATACACTTCTTGGCACTCACAGCTGATTATCCAATTCTTTCCCAGACTCAATCAAGTGTAGAGCTGCCAGGAGTCCAGTGTCTCCAACCCCACAGGCCTACCCCTTCACATGGTCTCTCAATTCAAATGACTAGTGTGTTCACTAGTAGTGAGTTGTTTCATCGCCCTTCACTGACTCTCTCCTTGCTCTGCAGTTGCCTTTGCCAATGGGAGTCTTGACCATTTCCCTAGACTTTTCTCTCTCAAACCCAACATTTAATCTGCTCACACTGATTCACTCCACATCTGTCCACACAGTGTGTCCCAGCATATATTCCACGAAGTTGGTTTCTCCTCATCCAGGTATGATGCCTTCTGTTTCTCAAAATAGGCACACTTCATTAGGTCCTGGCTTCTTTTCTCCCTAGTCACTGTCTTTGTCCTGTCTCCCTTTCCAGTGAGCATTCATTTAATCTAATGCTTTATCCTTTCATTTGATCTCAGAGTTTCTGGATCATCATCTGTATCTGTTTCACTTGGTTTTTCTGGTTCTCTGTTGAAGAGGTGTTGGGCAGAGTGTTTTACCAGGACACCATCTTCTCTCCACCCAAAGTTAAGATATTTTTTAATGCATTTTATTGAAATATAATTTATGTACAGTGAAATACACAAACTAAAGTGACAGGGATCAATGCATTTTTTTTTCAGTGTTCCCTTCCCTCCCCTCCCACCCCAGGTAACCAACAAAGAAAGTTTCCTTCCATAAATGAACCTTTCCTTGACTTTTTACAATAATGGACTAATACTATTTTTGTCCTGTGATTGACTTATTTCACTCAGTATAATATCCTCCAAGTTCATCCATGTTATGTGGTGTTTTGCAGATTCTACATTATTATTTAGTGTTGCATAGTATTCCATTGTGTGTATGTACCATAGTTTGGTTACCCATTCTTCTGTTGATGGACACCTAGGTTTTTCCGTCTTTTTGCTATTGTAAGTAGAGCTGTGATGAACATGAGTTTGCATATATCTGTTCTTGTCCTGGATTTCACTTCTTTAGGATATATCTAGTAATGGGATTGCTGGGTCAAATGGTATTTTTAATTCCAGCTTTTTAAGGAATTGCCATACTGTTTTCCACAATGGTTGTATCATTTGACTCCCACCAACAGTGTATGAGAGGCCCAATCTCTCCACATTCTAGCCAACATTTGTTATTTTCTGTCTTGTTGAACTTTGCCATTAGTGCTGGGGTGAAATGGTATCTCATTGTTGCTTTGGTTTGCATCTCTCTGATTAGCATTAGAAATGCTAATGATTGTAAGCAGTTCTTCATGTATTTGCTGACCACCTGAATAACTTCTTTGGCAAAGTGTCTATTCATGTCTTATGCCCATTTTTTAATTGGATTGTTAATCTTTTTGTTGTTGAGGTGTTAGAGTTTTCTATAAATTTTGGAGATAAACCCCTTGTGAGATATGTAATTATCAACGAGTATGAATTTGTTACTGTCATTTTGTTATGTGCTTTTTCATGGTGTGCCTGATTTCTTTGTTCTGTGTAATTTCCTATGCTGAGCTCGGTTTTTTTTATGAATTGTGTTATCACTTCCTTCTTTGCTATTGTTTTAGTATTTGCTAAATATTTGTGTTAGTCTTCTTTTTTATTTTGATGTGAAGATGTATCATTTTTTTCTTTGAGGTTACTCTGTGATTTATAATTTTCTTCCCAAGTTTAGAACAGTCCTTTCTATCTTGCAGTTGTCTTGGCTTCTCTACCATTTAGAAGTTCTGTAACTACACAATTTTTTTTTCCCTTTTTATTTTGTACTTGTCCCCATTTGTCAATTGATGTCTCTGGTTCCCTGTTTACAATCTTGTAGGCTTATTTACCTTGGATACTTCCACAACTGGGTTGATTTCTGAGTTATGTCATCATGTGTGTTAATGGTTACTTGTTGTTTGTTGTGGTTGGTTTTCTGTCCAAAGGACTCCCTTTAACATCTCTGGTAAGGTTGGTTTGGTTTTAACAAATTCTCTTAATTTCTGCTTATCTGGAAATCTCCTAATTTCACTATCATATTTGAGGGACAATTTTGCTTGGTTTATAACTCTTGGATGGAAATTTTTCTCTTTCAGGGTTTTATATATAGCATCCAATTGTCTTCTCACCTGCATGGTTTCTGCTGAGAAATCCAAGTTTAGTCTTATTAGTTGCCTCCTTTGTAGATAACTTTTCATTTTTCCTGTACTGCTTTCAATACCCTTTCTTTGTCTTTGTTTTTGGTGAGTTTGATGATGATATGTCTTGGTGATTTTCTTTTGGGGTCGATTGTATTTGGGGTTCATTGGACTTCTTGAATGGATATATTCTCATCTTTAATCATGCCAGTGAATTTCTTTTCCAACAAATCTTTGGCAATTTTCTCTGTGGTTTTGTTTGTCTCTTCCCATTCTGGAATTCCAATTACAGGTAGGTTATTCCTTTGGATGGTATCCCACATGAACCTTAGGCTTTCTTCATTTTGTTTTGATCTTTTTTCAGATTGATTCCTTTCCAGAAAAGTATTGAGGTATTTGTCTTCAGTCTCACTAATTCTGTCTTCCATTGATTCAGCTTTACTCCTTTGCCTGTTCAATGTGTTATCTATTTCTGAAAATTTAGTATTAATCTTCTGGATTTCTGTGTGTAGATTTTGTATCATTTCTAATTTTTCATTTATTTTGTCATTGTGTTCTTGTATTGTCTTTCAAAATTGTTCTAGGGTTTTCTCTGTGTTTTCTTCCATTTTGTCAGTGTTTTCCTTGATCTGTCTCTCAGTCTTTTGAAGATACCTAAATATAATTCTTTTGAATTCCTTATCAGGGAGTTCCAATGCTGCTTCTTCTTCAGAGATTTTTTTTTGGGGGGGTCTGTATCATTGTCCCTTGTTTCTCCTGCTTTATCTAACTTCTTTGTGAGGACTGTGATGCTCTATTGTCTTCAAGACATTGTGACTTTGTTGTGTTTATATTTAATTGGTGATTGTATGTTGAAGTGACTTGCCCATGATGTTCATTTTCTTTGTTTTGTTTGGATGGTGTCTAGTTAAGCAGGGTCTGTGCTGTACTCCTCTATTCACTAGTTAGCAGCACTTATACACTCACTACCTGTCTCCTTTCCTGTTGTCAGCCTCCTCCCGTATGCCCCTGCCATCCTTGGCAAATGGAACCTATTCTTAGGTCCCTGGAATCCAAATAAGAATGCTGTCACTTTAAAATCCAATATGGCCACTGCTTATAAACATTTAAAATGGCTGTGCTCTTGGTCATTTTAAATATCCAAAATGGCTGCTGCTTATAAACATTCAAAATGGCTGCAACTTCTCTCACTTTAAATATCTAAAATGGCCACTGCTTGTAAACAATCAAAATGGCTACCCACTCCGTACAGCTGAAAGTTCACAGCTCAGGTTGTCTCCCTCCTTGTTGTTTCCCTTCCTATTCATGGGTCACCAGTTCAGTCATCCATGAAGCCCTTGCTTACCAGGGCTGATCTTAGGTCAATTCTCAGGTCCCAGCACCACTTGGGTATATTGAGACTTTTGGTCCCACCAGAGTAGCTGACAGTCCACAGCTCCAACCATTTCCATACTCTCTGTTTTCATTCAGGTTTTTCCACTAGCTGGTGCCTAATCCACTTCTGTATAGTTCCTTTCAAAGCTCAGGACTCAAGGATTATCTTTTGTATCTCTGTCAGTTGGTTTCTTTTTTTCCCAAAAATAAGATATTTTTAACCACATGTCTGGAAAGTATTATTTCTTTTTATGTGCTTAAAGAATTTTCAAAGAAGCTCTGGTGGTGTAATAGTTAAGATATTTGGCTGTTAACTAAAAGGTCAGTGGTTCAAACCCACCAGCTGCTCTGCATAAGAAAGATGAGGCAGTGTGCTTATGTAAAGATTTACAGAGTTACAAATTGAATAGGGATCACTATGATCAGAATCGACTTGATGGCAGTGAGTTTGGTTTTTTGGCTTAAATCTTTTTCATCTCTATTATCAGTTGAGATCTGTTGTTGTTGTTGTTATGTGCCGTCGAGTCAGACCTGACTCACAGTGAGCCTTCTTTGGGTTTCCAAAGCAGTATCACTATGGAAGTAGATTTCCCAACCTTTCTTCCAAGGAGTGGCTGGTGGATTAAAACCACCACCCTTCTGGTTAGCAGTCAAGTGCCTTAGGCACTGGACAGAAAGGAGTCCTATATTTGGGGAATTTTCCACACTAGTAACTTTCCCCTCAGGGCTTCAGGTTTCCAACACAAAGCTCAGTTGTCATTAAACAAAATCCAACTCATGGTGATCCTATGTGCAGTAGAACAGAACTGCTCCATACAGCTTTCAGTGGCTGAATTTTTTAAGTATATCTCCAGGCTTTTCTCCTGAAGCACCTCTGAATGGACTCAAACCTTCAGCTTTTCAGTTAGTAGCCAAGTGCATTAATCATTTGTACCACCCAGGTACTCCAGTTCAAAGGTGCTGTAAAGTCAGTTCTGACTGACAGTGATTCCACGTACAACAGAATGAAACACTGCCCAGTCCCATGCGAGCCTCACAATCTTTACTATACTTAAGCCCATGACTGTGGCCACTGTGCCAATCTATTTTGTTAAGGGTCTTCCCCTCTTTTGCAGACCCTCAACTTTACCAAACATGATACCCTTCTCATGTCAGAAGGGAATGGTCCCTTCTGATATGACCAAAGTAGGTGAAACAAAGTCTGGCCATTCTCACTGCCAAGTAGCATTCAATCAACACTTCTTCCAGGACAGATTTGTTCAACCTTCTGGCAGGCCATGGTATTTTCAGTGTTCTTTGCCACTACCAAATTTAAAGGCATCAACTCTTCTTCAGTCTTCCTCATTCATTTTCCACCTTTCACATGCATATGAGGCAACTGAAAATACCATGGCTTGGGCTAGGTGCACCTTAATCTTCAAAGTGACATCTTTGCTTTTTAACACTTTAAAAATATCTTTTGCAGCAGATTTGCCCTGTGCAATATAATGTCTGATTTCTTGACTGCTGCTTCCATAGGTGTTGATTGTGGACCCAAGTAAAATGAAATCCCTGAAAACTTCTATCTTTTCTCCATTGATTGTGATGTTGCTTATTGGTCCACTTGTGAGGATTTTCCTTTTCTTTATGTTGAAGTGTAATCCATACCAAACACTATAGTCTTTGATCTTCATGAGTAAGTGCTTCAAGTCATCTTCATTTTCAGCAAGCAGTGTCAGGTCACCTGCATCTACATTGTTGATGATTCTTCTGCCAATCCTGATGCCATGTTCCTTTTCACATAGTGCAGGTTCTCAAATTATTTACTGAGCAAACAGATTGAATGAGTATGGTAAAAGAATACAAACCTGAAGTACACCTTTCCTGATTTTAAACTATGCAGTATCACCTTTTTCTGTTTGAATGACAGCCTCTTAGTCTATGCACAGTTTCATTATGAGCACAATTAAGTGTTCTGGAATTCCTATTCTTCACAACATTATCCATAAATTGTTACGATCCACACAATCAAATGCCTTTTCATAGTCAATGAAACACTGGTAAACATCTTTCTAGTATTCTCTGCTTTCAGCCAAGAGCTATCTGACACCCACAATGATATCCCTTGTTCCACATCCTCTTCTGATTACAGCTTGAATTACTGGCAGTTCCTAGTCAATACCCTGCTGCAACCATTTTTGAATTATCTTCAGCAAGATTTTACTTGTGTGCGATATTAATGATATTGTTTGATAATTTCCACATTCTTCTGGATCATCTTTCTATGGAATGGGCACAAATATCAATCTCTTCAAGTCAGTTGGCCAGGTCGCTGTCTTCCAAGTTTCTTGGTATAAATGAGTAAGCTCTTCCAGTGTTGCATCTGTCTGTCGAAATATCTCTATGGGTATTCCATCAATTCCTGGATCCTTGTTTTTCACCAATTCCTTCAGTGTAGCTTGGTCTTCTTCCTTCAGTACCATTGGTTCTTGATCATATGTTGCCTCCTGAAAAAGCTAAACATTGACCAATTCTTTTTTGGTACAGCGATTCTGTGTATCCCTTCCATCTTCTTTTGATACTTCCTGCATCATTCAACGTTTTTCCCATAGAATCCTTCAATATTGCAATTCACGGCTTGAATTTCCCTTCAGTTCTTTCAGCTTGAGAACCGTTGAACACATTCATTGCTTTCAGTTTTCTAATTTCAGTCTTTGCGCATTTCATTATAATACTTTACTTTGTCTTGAGCCACCCTTTGAAATCTGTTCAGCTCTTTTATCTCATCATTTCTTCCATTCACTTTAGGTACTTTCCCTTCAAAAGCAAGTTTCAGAGTCTCTTCTGACATCTACTTTGGTCTTTTCTTCCTTTCCTGTCTTTTTAATGACTGTTTGGTTCCTTCATGTATGATATTCTTGATGTCATTCCACAACTTGTCTGGTTTTCATTCATTGGTATTCAATGTGTCAAATCTATTCTTCAGATAGTCTTTATATCCAGGTCAGATATAATCAAGGTCATATTTTGGCTTTCATGAACATGTTTAAATTTTCTGCAGCTTCATTTTGAACTTGCATATAAGCAATTGACTGTCTGTCTCACTGTCAGCTCCTGACCTTGTTTTGACTGAAGATATTGAGCTTCTTCGAAATGTAGTCGATTTGATCCCTGTGGTCCCCATGTATAGCAGCCATTTATGTTGTTGAAAAAAGGTATTTGTAATGAATAAGCCATTGGTCTTGCAAAATTCTATCATGTGGTCCCTGGTATAATTTCCATCAGCAAGGCCATATTTTCCACCTACTAGTGATTCTTCCTTGTTTCCAACTGTTGCATTCCAAACACCAGAAATTATCAATACATCTTAGTTGCATGTTTGGTCAATTTCAAACTGCTGAAGCTGGTAAAAATCTTCATTTCTTCATCCTTGACTTTAGTGGTTGGTGTGTAAATTTGAATAATAGTTGTATTAATGGGTCTTCCTTGTGAGCATGTGGATATTATCTTATCATCGACAGCAATGACTTCAGGCTACATCTGGAAATGTTCTTTGTGACAATGAAGGTGACACCATACCTTTTCAATTTGTCATTCCAATTTGTCATTTGTACCATATGATTGTCAGATTCAAAATAGCCAATACCAATCCATTTTAGCTCACTACTATCTAGGAACCGATCTTCCTAAATACATATTTTGTACATTCTACATTCCAGTTATTATTGGATATTTGCAGCTGTTACTTCCCATTTTGAGTTATGTCCCAGTAACAAATGAAGATTTTGAAAGCTTTCTCCATCCACTTCATTAAAGTTGACTTTACTTTGAGATAACAGCTCTTTTCCAGTTGTATTTTGAGTGCCTTCTGACCTGAGGGGTTCATCTTCTGGCACTATATCAGACAATGTTTCAGGGCTATTCATAAATGTGGTATAGTAAATTACTTTGTGTGGCTTTTCTACCCATAAGTCTTTGTAAACTCCAAGGTGGGATTTGCTATGAGCAACTGAGGAGCTCCTGATTGCTGAAGGTGTCCACCTGGAGTATTTCTGTTGGGAGTGGCACAAAACAATGTTCTGGGAGGTGCCCACTCTCTCAGGTGCTTAGACTTC
>NW_006921599.1:1453220-1471762 GCF_000298275.1 Orycteropus afer afer
GAGAGACTGAGCGTTCTTCCTGAACTCAAATTGTAGCTTGTGCTTCCCTAATAAACCTCGTAATCTGTGAGTTCTGTGTGGCCACTGCAGCGAATTATCGAACCCAGGAGAGAGGTGGTGGGTGCTCTGGGAGGAACGGTTGGTGAAAGGGCTGGAGGGAGGCAGCATGCTTGGCCTTGTAGGAATAGGCCTTGGGTTACTGCTGGTAATCCTGTCTTCCTCTTGGAGGGTTAGAGGAGGTCAGAACATGTGGCCTCCATGCCGTTTTAGCAATAAACTTTTCCAGAAATACATGAGTCTGTTTCACTGCTATTCATAAGGTTTTCACTGGCCAATTTTTTCAGATGTGAATGGTGCTGTCCTTCTTTCCAACGTCTTAGTCTGAAGCTCCACTGAAATCTCTCCACCATGGGTAACCTGCTGGTATTTGAAATACCAATGGCATAGCCTCCAGCCTCACCACAACACACATGCCACCACAATACTACAAACTGAAAGACAAGTGGTGGAATTTAGAGATAAACTCCCTTAAAGTTATAGTTATGATTTTTAAATCTGTGTAAATTGCACCTCCTACATTCAGTGAAGGTTGATTGGCACATGTTAAGTTATAAATGCCACTTCTGGAACAGTTTCTTTCTACTTTGCTTCTAGCATGTAGCACATAGCATTTTACAGCTACAGAATTATGAGGGACCATGAGCAAATAGGCAGTCCATTGACACTCTCAACACTGATTCTTTTTAAGCATCACTAGATTATATGTTATATATCATATCATATTATATTCTTGTGTGATTCATATGTTTTTTAAATCTGTTTTCATATTATATTTTACATTATGTTTTGTATAATATTATTTTTGTCCATTATCTATCTCCTCCAGTACAATATAAATTTCATGTGGGCAAGCACATTATCTCTTATTCATTGCAGCCTCTCTGGTGCCTAAAATAATTCCTGGTGCACAGAGGTGTCCTTATTATCTAAGTTCACTGATTAAACATATCTTGGAAAACTATTTTAATAATCAAACTCTTCCATTGTGTAGTTATTTATTGATTGAAGTAAGGGCCAACCAGTTACTACCTTTTTAAAAAATCTCCATTTTTTCTGTCTTCTGTTTTCTAATTTTTTCCTGCTTTCTCTTTTTCTTCACCTCCACTCTTTTCTTTCTGATTGTGTACCTTCTAGAAGCCAAACACTATGTCTGGATTGGAAAAAAAAAAAAAAGAAAGAAAAGTCAATGACCCCTACTTTTAGAGCATAACCACCAAGACAATGAGGCAGATAAATGCACAAGGTCTGGTGATCGACTTTCTGAAAATCTGGTAGGATTTAAGATTGTGGTGAAATATAGAATGGTGGGAGGGCAAAGAAGATTTTCTGGAGATACTTCTACCTGAAGTAAATTTTGGAAGATGATTAGGAATTAGTCAAATCAAATAGAAAGGGGAAGGTAACACTGTTCCTAGGTATGGACCAAAAATACTTGAAAGCAGGAACTCACACAGATATTTCCACACCAGTGTTCACTGTAGCACTCCTCGTAAGAGTCAAGATATGGAAATAGCCTAAGCATCCAACAACAT
Organism: Orycteropus afer afer; assembly: GCF_000298275.1. NCBI lineage: Eukaryota > Metazoa > Chordata > Mammalia > Tubulidentata > Orycteropodidae > Orycteropus > Orycteropus afer. The sequence continues at coordinate 1,454,813 of NW_006921599.1, forward strand.
AGGAATGAATAATACTGTTGAGCAAAAAAGAGATCAGAAGTCCTAATACATGCTATGACATGGGTGAATCTTGACATGGGTGAATCTTGAGAATGTTAAGCTGAGTGAAGTAAACCAGACACAAAAGGATACTAAATGATCCACTTACATGAAATATCTAGAACAAGAAATGAATAGAAACCAAAGTTTATCAGTGACTGCCAGCGAGGAGTAGGGAGAGAAAAATGGGGAGTTATTGCTAAGGGTACTCTGGCTTCTGTTTGGGGGTGATACATTTTTTTTTCTTTTGAAATGGATAGTGATAACAGTTGCACAGCATGGTGAATGTGATTAATTTCACTGAATTGTGCACTTAGACTTATTAAAACAGCAAAATTTTGTGATACATATTGTACCACAATAAAAAAATAAAGTTTAAAAAATAACAGTAGAGTTTAAAAATACAGGGAAGGAATTTTTGATAGAGGAGAAGCATGAGCAAAGGGCAGAGACAAAGGCATCAAGGTATAGAGAAATATATTTTGGTAGGAGATTTTCCTCAGTCTCATAGTTATAATATAGTAAAATAAATAATGGAGTCCAAACTTCTTCACTAACCTCAAAACAAAAATTTAATTAATGTTTGTGCTTAAATTGTTCTTGGGCAGGGGAACAGTTAATGAGCTCAGCTGCTATACAAAAGGTTGAAGGTTTGTTTCCACTGAGAACCACTAAGAAGAAAGGTCTGGTAATGTACTTCTGAAAATCAATCAATGACAATGTCATGAAGCACAGTTCTACTCTGACACACATAAGGCCATTAAGAGAGGGTGTCCACTTATTGGCAATGTTTTTTAAATTGCTTAAATTATTATTAAATTGTTCCATGGTATCATTTTATGCTGATGAGATGTTTCGTATCAATCCATTCATTAACACAGTATTTATTGAGTGTTCATATGCAAACATATAAAAAAATAAATCAACCATCTTTCCTCTCACAGAGCTAACATTCTGTAAATGGAAGAATAAGCACAATAAATGCATATATTTTATAATTTATCACATAGTGATAAGTGATGTGGGAAAAACAATAACAGCAGGATAAGGATAATTGAGTATGCCAGAGGAGGAGGTGCTGTTAGGGTAGTCCTCAATAAGAAGACAACTTTCAGTAAAGGCTGGAAAGAGTGTGGATTCCTAAGGAGAAAGCAGTTTGGGAAGAGGAAACAGACTCTGCAAAGGTCGTTATAGTAGAAGTATGCCTGACATGCGCAAAGGACAACAGGAGAGAAGTGAGCAGAAAAAAGAGAATAACAGAATATGAGATCAGAGACTTAAGAAGGAACAAACTGCACAGGGTCAGGGAGGTATAGGAATGCATAGAAAAGAAAAGGGAGGAAGTGGGAAGAGAGCTGTTATGTTGTGGGGAAATGCAGTCAATGTCATGAAACAAAATGCACATGAACTGCTATATGGAAAATGAATTTACTCTGGGAACTTTCACCCAAATCACAATTAGAGAAAAAAAAAAAAAGAAGAAGAATAAGAAGGAACAACCTGGTGGAGAGTCTTGTAGACAAATGTAAAGATTGACTTTGACTCAGAGTGAAATGAGGAACCAGAAGAGAGTTTGAGCAGATAAGTGACATGACCCCTTTTTTAAATATGGATCATCCTGACTGCTGTGCCAAGAATAAACTGGAAGAAGCAAGGGTGCAAACAGAGATCAGTCAGGAAGATTCTGCAAAATCTAGGTGAGAGAAGATGGTGGCTTTGATCAGAGTATTAACAGCAAAGGTGGCAATAGGGTTGGAATGCATAGATACAGTCTGTAAGTGAAGCTACTAATATTTTCTGGTGGATTGAATGTGGTATATAAAATAAAGAAGTAAAAGAATGGTTCTTTGCTCTGAGCAATATGAGGTACATAGATATATGAAGATATACGTAAGTGTAGATATATGTATCAGTAAAGACTGAAATCATCTCAAAATAAGTCGAGCAATTTGAGCTTATCAATAACACAGAATTGAACTTTAGGGTAATGATCCCCAAATCTATATGCCTAATAATTTTAAGTTGTTGCTGTTACTAGTTGCCTTGGAGTAAGCTCCAATTCATGCTGACCCTGTCTGCAACAGAATGAAGCACTATCAGATCCTCATAATCTCTGAAATGCTTGAGTCTAATCATGAGCTGTAGAGTGCTCATCTTCCAAGACTTTATCAGGAAATATTCTGTTGTGATTCACAGAGTTTATTTGGCTGATTTTTGGAAGTAGATCACCAGGCCTTTCTTTCTAGTCTTAATCTGAAAGCACCACTGAAAGTTATTCACCCTGGGTGACTTTACTAGCATTTGAAATACTGGTATATTAGCTTCCAGCATCATGACAACACACTTGCCACAACAGTACCACAAACTGACAGACTTGTGGTGGAATGGTCTTGTACCTAATTCTACTTCAGACATCATACCATTAATATCATTGTATTTAGATATTAAAAAGAAAGATTTATCTTTTGTGCATACCTGTTTCAAACAAAGGATACAACTCAGGATTAAACCACCATGCTATTAAAACAATCAGGGCAGTATTGCCTTGTGTTATCATTTATTAATTTACCAATTGCTTGCTATAACATAAATCAGCCTAAGAATCAGATAAAACCCACTATTAAACATTAAAATGATTCTTTCTTTCAATTGGTATATGGTGACCTGAAATCTAAACACAGCAGGCAGAATTTAAGATGATAAAGCACATGAAACCTACTGTAAATACAGAAACAATTAACCTCACCTTAACACTAGCTTCCTTTGTTCATGTTTCATTCAATGGTGTCAAGATTTAATAAAGTAACATGGTTTTAGATTAGGCAATATATTGCCAGAAGGTAGTTTGCTAATAGAATAAATTCCTAAAAGTGCCCTAATCATTCGGAATATGCTTTTGGAAATATCTAAAATCATCTCACAGGAAAATTAACAGACCCACTGAGAAATTCAAAGTAGGGCATCTAGCAATATAAACACAGTAGGTTTTAATACCACTGATATTTAACTGTTTGTAATATTTTTATGGATAATATGACATAAATAACATTGTGTCATATTTGAATATCATAAAGTTATATGTATATACATATACATATATTGTACATACTTTAAGTAATTGAATGTGATATATAAAATATTAAATCAATAAATTGAACTTGTCAATACTGTTATTTTGGCTTCCAGCTTCCTAGCACTAGCACTTAAATGTTTAGAATCAGTACCAGTTAATGCATGTCTTGGGCTATTTCATACTGAACTGGGAGAGGAAAACACAGGCACGTCTCTTCTGCCCTCCACATGTATGGAGTTTTCCTATCATTTAACTCAGAGCAGTACAGAACAGAATTGAGGTTCTTACTTAACTGACACCATCCATGAACTTTGGTCAGGAGCTCCAGCGAGCACCCACGCAGTTCCTCAGAGGGCTGTAACAGTGAGAGTGAAATTGCCCACCAGAGACAGGTTAGCGTGAATCACAGAAATGTCTTGACTCAACGAGGCAATCACTTCCTTTCAAATCAGCTACATTAGCTTAAGAGAGGAAGAAAACCAAATGCATCTTTCATTCCTCAAGAGGTTTGTTGGCTACATCCTTGTCCTTTTCCTGTGAATCCAACTGTTTCAGCTCTGCTTTTTATAACCAATCACCATGTCTTCTATAATATAGCTATGAATTAAATAAACATAGGGCCTACATTTAAACTAAATAACTAAACATTAAATTCTATGATTGCGGCCTTGCACTAAAATTTTGCAAACTTAAGGATATTTTCCTGAATTTTATTTCTTTTGAAGGTATGAAGTTTAAATAACTATAATTAAATTTGTTTCCTATGAACATTATAAAAAATTTTAGGAAAACTTCATATTTTTCCATTTTGAAAATTTAATAAAATGACTCAGATTTTTTTGACTCAGACTTAACTGTCCACAGGTCCAAACAGTTTATATCAGTGTATGGAACATAATTATGGAAATCAGACAGTTGTAAGAGAAAATAGGTTAGTGCGACCTATGTCAAACTCAAAAGTGTTCAACCAAACTAAATCCACTCAAACACCATTCCTTAAAAGTTGATTTATAAAACTTTTTCTAAGATCAAGGAAAACTACAGATACAAGAAAGGAGCCCTGGTGGCACAATGATTAGTTAAGTGCTTGGCTCTGCTAGTGGAAAGGTCTATGGTTCAAACCAACAAGCAGCTCTGCAGGAGAAAAGACTTGGCGAGCTGGTACTGTAAGGACTACAGCCTATGAAACCTATGAGGCAATTCAACTCTGTCCTATATGTTGTTATGAGTAGGAATTAACATGATGGCACACAACAGAAATACAAAAATACTACTAAGTATGACAAATAATGGTTACCTTAAATTAAAGTCATCGTTATACTAAATAGCAAAACAAACAAATAAGCAAGCTATGACTTGGATGACCCCTATCAATATTATTCTGTATTCTCTTCAAAATTTTGGCCAAAGCAATTAGGGAAAAAGTAAAGGAAAACATTTGCTACAATTATTTGAAATAATTGTATTTTATGTATTTATCATTTGAAGACAATATAATTCCCCACCATGAAAGCACAAAAGATTTGACTAAAAAACATTAAGAACAAACAAGATATTTACTTACTTGAGTATCTTAAAAAACAATCAAATAATATTCACTAGGAATAAGTAACTTTTCTAAGTACCTTTTCTAAATAAAAGATATAGTGAATAAGTAGAAAACCTGAAACATTAAGAAAGCCACAGATAACCCTCACAAACTAAGGCTCAGGCTGTTTTGCAGGCGTTGTTATTAGACTATCACAGGACACCATGGGTGGCCATGAAGATTATTAACCTCACTTCAAAACTCTATCTGAAAGGCAGAAGAGTAGTACCAGAGTTAAAAACCACAAGTCAGAGGTAGAGAGAAATGATACCATTTCCCTTTTCTTCTTTATAGAAAGCCTAACCTGTGAAAATTGGCCTGCTGCTGACTGTATACCAAGAACTTGCACCATGTTGGACAAATTAGCTTTCTCAACTGCTTGTTCTTATTTCCTTTCCAAATCATGTGGGTATTTGATATATCAGTGATTTGAAACTCTAAATAGGATAATAGTTGAAGTTTGCTAGCAAGTTCTAATTAATTGAGCCATATCTTTCTTCCCCTAAGGCCCTCCCTCGTGGTAAATTATGAGGTACTGTAACTTTCAAACCACCAGAGTGCTGTTGAGTGCATAATTGCTGCAGGGCTTTATCTGGCAGTACCCCAAGGCATTAGTGCACCACGTGCTCCCCTGGATCCAGAATCCTAAAAGAGTTAAAGCATTTCCCTAAGTACCTAACTTCTAAACAGGAAGATATTTCCATTACTTAAGTAAGCGTGGTAATTCAAAAGTTAAGTATAAATATATTGGCACTTAACCATCAAGTCGACCCTGACTCATGGCAACTTCATGTGTGTCAGAATAGAACTGTGCTTAATAGGATTTTCAATGACTGATCTTTTGGAAGTAGATCACCAGACCTTTCTTCAAAGGTGCCTAGGGGGGACCTAGTATATTAACCATTTGTCCTACCCATGGATTCCATATTGGTAGTTATTCATATTTAAAAGTCCTAGAAAAGTCATATCAACGTAGGTTCTCTTTCTTTCAAGTTTAAAGCCTGGCACATTACCCTATATGTAACTATATAGGCATACAGTTTGAAATATTGTCTTTCTAATAATGAAATAATTGATATGAGACATCAGCCCCCTCTCCCCATACTCAAACATAGAGTCATTTTAAAATATGTCTTCCTCATGGATTTAAAATTACTTATACTTTTATATTGTATTTAAGACCTCATTCAGGGAGGTCTTTCATCATTCTGCAACACATTTCAATATGAAAGCAATCAATATAATGGATTACCAGGTTTAGTTTACACAATGTTAATTAATAATCTCTCCTCTAAGAAATCTGGTAATTTATGGAATATTACATTCTTTATGCCATGAAGTAAAGTGTTCAGGACTTCCCAAGCTTTTGTTTTTCTTTTGCTTTTACAAATTTTTGATTAGTCTGGATGAAGGCTAAAGAAAATGATATTTTCTTTTAAACAGAAAATAAAAGAGTAGCTGAAAAATTCTAAATAAAATTATTTGGGGATTAAAGACAATTTATGTAAAAACATAAAATACTAAGGTTATAGTAATCCCTCAGTGGTAAAGCATTCTACCACTAGCCAAAAGGTTGGTGGTTCAAACCTACTCAGAGGTGTCCAGGAAGACAGGCCTCGTGGTCTTCTTCTGAAAGTCTACGTCCTTGAAAACCCTCTGGAGCAATTTCCTCTCACACATAAGGTCATCACAAGTCAGAATTGACTTAACAGCAACCACCACCAACAACTAAAGTTATATTTTTTCTAATAAAATTGTTCTTAAAATAGAAATGCAGGGAAGGGAGGGATGACAAAGGGAGGGAAAAAAAGATGGATAATTAAGAGACTGGTTTGGTGTAGGTGAAGGGATTTAAAAAAGAAAGAAAGAAAGATTAGCCATTAGTTGATAAATTTTGAAGCTAGGTTATGGGCACATGGGAGTTCATTGTACCAGTCTTTGTTTCTTTTTGAAATATTCTATAATAAAAAACTAACTAAATAAAAGGAATCTAAGACCTAAAATACAAATACAACTATTGATTTCCAGTCAAAATAGTGGCCTTTTGAAGCTTGAAATTTATGTGGAATTTCACTGATATAGTGAAATTTCTTATTCTAGTAGCAAAAAAAATTTAAAAATCTTGTAAAAAATGTTCTCAAATATTTAACAGGATGCAGATTAACATTATGGGGGCATTGGTAGTTCGATGGTAAAATTTTCACTTTCCATTTGGAAACCCTCATGAGAGAAAGATCCTCAACAAGATGGACTGACGCAGTGGCAGCAATGATGAGCTCAAGTATAGGAAAGATTGTGGGCATGGCGCACAACCGGGTAGTGTTTCATTGCATTGTACATAGGATCACTATGAGTCAGAGCATTGATGGAGCCTAACAAAAAAAAAAAAAAAAACATGTGGAAACCAGAGTTTAATTACTTGTTAATGAATCTCATGTGCAGCCACCACTTGTCTGTCTGTGGAGGCCTGCGGTGCTGCTAAGATGCTGAACGAGTTTTAATAGCACTTCCACACTAAGATTGACTAGGAAGAGAGACCTGTTGATCTACTTTCAGAAACCAGACAGTGAACACCTTATCAAACACAACGGTTTGATCATGGGATGGCACAGACAGGACAGACCAGCATTTTGTTCTTGTGTGCATGAGGTCACCAAGAATTGGGGGTCAATTCAGTGGCAGCTAACAACAACAGGTTAACAATGAACCAACTGCTTAGACACTGACTATATAACTGATGTATAAGAAAACTGAAATTTCCCTCCTTGTTCTTTCACTAAGTTGTTGTTGTAAGGTGTGATTGATCAAGTTAGTTCTGAAACATGGTAACCCCATATACAACACAATGAAACAATGTCTGGTCCTGTGCCATCCTCACAATACTGGCTGTGTTTGAGTGCATTGTTGCAGTCATTATGTCAATCCATCTCATTAAACATTTTCCTCTTTTTTGTTTATCCTCTACTTTACCAAACATGATGTTCTTCTCCAGGGACTAGTCCCTCCTGATAACATATCCAAAAAAGTCTCACCATCCTTGCTTCAAAGAATAATTCCAGCTGTACTTCTTCCAAGACAGATTTGTTCTTTCTTCTAGCAATACATGGTATATTTAACATTCTTCGCCAACACCATAATTCAAGTGCATTAATTCTTCTTCAGTCTTCCTTATTCATTGTTTAGCTCTCTCATGCATATGAACTCACTGCCATCGCCTAGCAACCCATCCTTGGGTTTTGAGGCAGTATCACTACAGAAGTAGATTGCCCAACCTTCCTTCCGAGGAGTGACTGTTGGGTTTGAACCACAGCCTTCTGGTTAGCAGTCAAATGCTTCAGGCACTACATCACCAGACCTATATGTATATATTTGTGTGTGTGTGTGTGTGTGTGTGTGTATGAATGAGGCAACTGAAAATACCATAGCTTGGTTGAGTGCACTTTAGTCTTCAAAGTGACATCTTTGATCTTCCTGAGTAAGTGTTTTCTTCACTTAAAATTTTACAAAGCAAAGTGGTGTCATCTGTATCTTTCAGGTTGTTAATGAATCTTCCTTTACTCCTGATACCACCTTCTTTGTATATTCTAGCTTTTGGGATTACTTGTTCAGCACAGAGGTTGAATTAATATGGTAAAAGGATACAGCCCCGACACACAATTTTTTTTTTTTTTTTTTTTTTTAAACCATGCATTATCCCCTTATTCTGTTCAATTGGTTGCCTCTTTGTCATTGTACAGGCTCAATATGAGCACAATTAAGTGTTCTGGAATTCCCATTATTCACAATGTTTTCCATAATTTGTTAGGATCCACAAAGTTAAAACGCCTTTCCATAGTCAATAAACACGGGTAAACATCTTTCTAGTATTCTCTGCTTCAGCCAAAAGTCATTTGACATCAGTAATGATATCCCTCATTCCATATTCTCTTCTGAATCCAGCTTGAATTTCTGGCACTTTCCTGCTGATGTACTGCTGTAACTCTTTTTGAATTATCTTCAGTAAAACTTTATTTGCATGTGATATTAATGTATTATTTGCTAATTTCTGCATCCCACTGCATCACTTTTCTTTGGAATGGGTACAAATATGGATCTTTTCAGTTGGTTGGTCAGATAACTGTTTCCCAAATTTCTTGACACAGACAAGTGAACAATTTCAGTCTTGCATGCATTTGTTCAAACATCTCAATTGGTATTCCGTCAATTCCTGGAGTCCTGTTTTTCACCAATGCCTTCAATGCAGCTTGGAATTCTTCCTTCAGTAGCATTGGTTCCTGATCATAGGTTACCTCCTGAAATGGTCTTGGTACAGAAGTTCTATGTATTTCTTTTATCTCCTTTTAATGCTTCATGCATCATTCAATTTTTTTTCTCATAAAATTCTTCTATATTGCAACTCAATGCTTGAATTTTTCCTTCTGTTCTCTCAGCTTAACAAAGGCCAAATGTGTTCTTCCTTTTGGTTTTTTAACTCTAGCTCTGTGTATATTTTATTATAATACTTTACTTTGTCTCCTTAATCCACTCTTTTGTATCTTTTGTTCAGTTATTTTACTTTATCATTTCTTCCATTCACTTTAGCTACTCTATGTTTAAAAGCAAGTTTCAGAGTCTCTTTTGACATTCATTTTGTCTCTTTTTCTTTCTTGTCTTTTTAATGATATTTTCATTCATTTGTGTATGATATCCTTGATGTCATCCCACAACTTGTTGGGTCTTTGGTCATCAATATTCAATGTGTCATATTTATTCTTGAGATGGTCTCTAAGTTCAGTGGGACAGACTCAAGGTCATACTATGGCTTTCATGGAATTGTTTTAATTTTCTTCAGCTTCAACTCAAAATTGCATATGAGTAACTGATAGCAATTTATGTTGTTGAAAAAAGTTACTTGTAATGTATCTTCGGTTTCAAAATTCTATCATGTGATATCTGGCATCTTTTCTATTACCAAGGCCATATTTTCCAGCTACCTATCCTTCTTTGTTCCCAATTTTGTATTCCAATCACCAATAATTATCAATGCATCTTGATTGTGTATGCTTGATTAATTTCAGACTACAAAATTGGTAAAATTCTTGAATTTCTTCATTTTTGGCATAACGATTGGTGCATAAATTTAAATAATTGTTGTATTAACTGGATTTTCTTGTAGGCATATGGATATAATCCAACCACTGAAAGCATTGTACTTCAAGATAGATCTTGAATTTTTTTTTAACAATGCATAAGACACCATTCCTTTTCAATTTTTTCTGTCATAGTAAAAACTATGTTTGTCTGATTCAAAATAGCCAACACCGATCTATTTGGACTCAGTAATGCCTATGATATTGATCTTTATGCATTCTATTATTATTTTTTATTTATTTTTTATTTTTTTTGGTGATGTCTAATTTTCCTAGCGGAAGTAAGATGGGGCAATCTACTTCCATAGTGATACTGCCTCGGACACCCAAGGAGGGGTTGCTATGAGTCAGGTCCAACTCGACGGCACATAAAAACAACAACAACAACAATTTTCCTAGATTCATACTGCATTCATTCCATGCTCATTAATACAAACCAAAAAAAAAAAAAAACACTGGCATCAACTTGATTCTGACCCATAGCAACTATGAGATCACTAAGTAGCTGTGTGTATATTTAGGAGAAAACTTTGACCTCTGTAAAATGAGCTTTATAATCTCTAATTCCAGCATTTCTATCATTCTAAGATTCTTATGCATCTTTTTTACCATAGTTTCATGTCCTCACAATGATATTTCAAGTGTTTCAATTGTTCTGGCATATAAACCCAGTGCTTCAAATGTTTTAATCCCTCTGCTATATCAATTGACTGATAAAGTAATAACCCTTTTCTTATTATTCTTACAAAAATCCCTTCTTCAATATACTACCTCTGACACATTTTATGGAATATTATTTTATAAACAAAATCATTTGGGGTTTCACTAACATCATTTTGAAGAGAAGATATAAAACTGTTGCTGTTGTTGTTGTTATGTGCCGTCGAGTTGGCCCCGACTCATAGCGACCCCTCCTTGGGTTTCCGAGGCAATATCACTATGGAAGTAGGATTGCCCAACCTTCCTTCCAAGGAGTGGCTGGTGGGTTTGAACCGCCAGCCTTCTGGTTAGCAGTCAAGTGCTTTAGCCACTATGCTACCAGAGCTAGCTATGTATAATATTTGGTCAAAAATTATCAATAATTCAATTTTTTCTTTAACAGAAAAAGAAAAAGTCTTAATGCAAATAAACATTCTACTGATTTCCTCAGCAAATCTGATTACTTGAGAGTAAGTGGTTCTTTCTGATAAGAAAATAGCTTTTCTTATTCTGTAAAAGTTTCCTAAACTCAAAAATTTGATTAAAATGCTCTTTCTTCAACTAGACAAAGATTCTTCTAGAACTCTTGCTCTATTTTAAAAAAAAAGAAGAAGAAGAAAAAGGACAGCAAAGTCAGCTTAAAATGATGTGTATAAACTGACCAAATATTTGATTTGTCTAATATTTATTTCTGTAGGAAAGATGTATTTTTGAAGGTTTATTTTTAGCTTTCCAGATCAATGAAAGAGTTTCATAACACTCAGGAGCCAAATAGTATCTATGGACACAAGTCCAGGTAAGTTCAATAAACCTATATATAGGAAAATGATTTTCCCATATATTTGCTTTCCTTTAATAATAGTTGAAAAGTCCCAAAGCAAAAAAAAATATTTAAAAAAAGAAAGAAGGAAGCTTCTATAAGTTTTAGGTAACACCTGTTTTCTATCATAAGGGAAAAAACTACTATACCTGAGAACAATGTAAATAATTTTATGCAATATTTTTCTAAAATAACCAAGACTATGTTCACTACAGGGAAAAACCTCATCACAGATTTCCTCATACAATATAAATTATGCTCTTCACACATACACTACTCTGTTATATTGATTACAAATATTTGTATCTATAGGGAGCTCTGGTGGCATAGAGCCTAAGGCACTTGACTGCTAACCAGGAGGTTGGTGGTTCAAACCCACCAGCCACTCCTCAGAAGGAAGATTGGGCAAGTTACTTCTATTGAGATACTGCCTTGAAAATGAAGGAGGGGTTGCTATGAGCCAGATCTGACTTGACAGCAGTGAGTATATATTTCTAATGGCCACACCAGCCTACAAATAAATGTAACATGACAACTATAACCATAAACTTAGATTTCTCTAGACCAACCACTATCATTATGGATCTCCTACTGTTAATTCAAAATATCTCTAATTGCTTCCAGAAAGATCTAAGGTCTTAGGTACATAAGCTCAAAACTCATTCCTCTCAGCTTCTATGAAACAGCTGCCATTTTCTTTCTCTATTGTTCAGTTTTCTGCTTTGTTGCCTGCTGCCAAAGATCCTATACTCACAATGATGGTATCCAAACCACTAATGTCTCCACATCCATCATGAAACCACTAGTGGCACCATCACAAAGCCAGAGAAATGACTTCCTGTCGATTCCAGAGCTGCTGGTGCCACTACTGTCACCTCTAACACTGTTTGCTGCTGGTACATTTTAAGTAAGCCATGTTGTGTTCTCTCCAACTTCTTCTCTAGTTCTGACCAAATCTTTCACTTACACCTTTGTCCATTCCTTCTTCCGATGGAAATGTGAAAGGAAGGTGTATTCTTCATCTTCTATGCCACTCTGACCACATCATCACCATATGGTGTTTGTTATGGGTTGAAGTGTGTCCTCCAGAAAGACATGCTTTAGTCCTAAACCCTCTGAATGTTACCTAGTATAGAAAAAGGTTAATTGAAGATATTATTAGTTAAATTAACATGAAGTCATACTAGAGCAAGATAGGTCCAGATCCTATTTGAATAATATAGAAGAAAAGACACAGAGAGTTACACAGATAGAAGACAGTTCTGTGAAGACTGAAGCAGAGATTGGAGTGATGCTGCAGTTGTAAGCCAAGGAACATAGAGGGCTGCTGAAGCCAGAGAGAAAAGAAAACACTGTCCCTATAACCTTCAGAAAGAACATGGCCCTATTGACACTCTGAATTCACATATCTAGACCCCAGAGCTGTGAAATAATAAAATTCTGTGTTTAAGCCACCCATATTGTAGAACTTTTTTTTTTTTTTTTATGGCAGCCCTAGGAAACTAATTCAGTGTTCCTCCACATTGCAAAGGTTAACAAGTGGAGATACTGAGGTATTCAGTGACTGACAGATATCTCGGGTTTTCTCCCAAGACCCCTTTCCCTAAGATCCAGGAATAAATGCCTGAGAGTTAATCCATAGGACAATATAATTGCAAACACTGTGTCATGATCAAAACAATTTTTCCTCTGAGACCTATGATATTGACATGAGGTCAAGTTTATGGGTCTAGTAGTCTCTTTTCTTTGAGTGAGTACTTTCTCAGGAGACATTTTAGTCTTAAAATGGAAATGCAACAATAAATGAATCAGTCAAATGATGGCTAAAGTGAGTCTAGCAAAGGGTGAATTTAATATGGAATTTCATTAATATAGTTTAACTTATTTTGATGGTCAAAACACACTTAAAAAATAATTCACCAAAATATTCTGCCCAACTGTTAAGATACTGATCACGTTGATGTAACAGAAGACCTGAATTTCTATCTCAGGTTTTTCACTCAGTAGTTGTGTTCATCTTGTTGTTGTTGTTGTTTGCCGTCGAGTCGGCCCCGACTCATTAATCTACAAATTCTCAAACATGCTCAGGCTGAACACAATTTAGCTAATTGGAATCCCAGTTATAGAAGTATAATGAATGTACACACACACACATATATATTTTTCCTTTTTATGTATACTTTTGGAAATGGTCATTCTATCGAATAAATGCTATTTATAAAATAGATATAAAAATCTTAAATGAGAGAATATTGCTTTTTTGACAGAGCTGGATCCATCAATTAAAATCTCAATAATTGCCCCTAATGTGAATTGCTGATGTAAGTTTCATAAATAAAGAAACTCTCTGTATCTGTTATGTTCACTTTTGTATTTCCTGCATCTGGCATAGTGTCTGGTAAATTGAAGATGCTCAATAAATAAACTTTTCACTAAGAGACAAGAAAGAAATAGCAAAATGGATAAAGCATACTTGATGTTACATTTATAACTCCTAAGCAAAACATTGCATATTTCACTTTATGTCCAACTGACCATGCATATATCACTCGATTTTTATTTAAGATAAAATGACATTATGAAGAATAAGATATAAATAACAAATAATCTAAGGCATATAAAGTGTAAAGGACATTTGTCACATTTTCTTTGTTTAGCTTGTTTGTCTTTGCTGTCTTGCATCCTTCCCCCAACCCTCAACATCATCACAACTACCTAGCCCCATTGGATATAATCTTATTTGGCAAGTAATTCCAGATTACTGTCCCCATCTATAGAAACCAGAAAGGTTGGACAGATCCTACTTTTCCTACCCTGTGACAAATCCAAGGGATAGCCATGTGAGCTAAACATAGCAATTAAGTGCTTCCCCTAGGACTTTGAATATGGAGAAGAGAAGCAAATACAGAAAGAACACTTGACAATTATTTATCACAGTGGTAGTGGTAATGATTGTATCAGAACCAAACTGTTCCTAATATGAGACCATTATTGCACTTCCAACTTCATCTATCTCCAGGCTGCCTTAGCTTCTGCCTATTCCCACTGTCAATGCTCTGAGCCCATGAAATCCTTCTGCTTAAATTAGCCAGATATGGTGTCTGCTGCTTACCACAAAAGAAACCTAAATGACACATGTTCACATGAACATCCCAACAGCCAATCTGCATCCAAGAAGATGTTTTTAAGTTATGTCTGATATGGAAACACAGAAACAACTGTAATCTTCAACTCTCTGAATAGGGTAAAGAATGTTTGAAAATCTCAATGTCTTCAAATCTGTTTTTCATTGAGTATAGACGGAGTGATCTACTTCCATAGAGATTTACAGCCTCATAAACCCAATGGGAGTGGCTATGAGTCAAAACTGACTCAATGGCAGTGAGGTTTTTTTATATATATATAGATAGATAGATAGACAGACTGAGGAGCTCTGGAGGTGTATTGGTTAAGACATTCAGCTGCTAACCAAAAGGTTGTTTGGTTCAAACACATCAATGAACTTTGTGGAAAAAAGATGTGGCAGTTTGGTTCCATAAAAATTTATAGCATTGAAGACCCAGTGGAGGTTTCTATGAGTCAGAATTGACTTGATGGCAGTGAGTTTGAGTTTATAGATATATTTACTCAGACAACAATACATAAAATGATCACACTCATTTTCTTCCCCTTAACAGTCTTAAAATACCCTCAATGAAAACTAGGAACTGAAAGGAAAAAAATGCCCAACTGCAGTTAATAACTCATCATTAGATTAATCATTTCACTATCCTTTTCTATTTCTTTAATTATTTCTTATTTCTTCCATCTTAAAGCCTTTTCCAGCATTCCTTCTGACATTTGTTCCAAGTTGTGTTTTAATGCCAGCTAGAAGTCAGACATTAATATTTTTGTGTTACCTCACTATACATTCAGCATATTAAAGATGCTCTTTCTACCGACCCCACACTCAGACCCTGGTTAGGTTTAGAGGATAAGCCATCATCTTCTTTTTGTAATCCCAAAATTCTCTACCCTTTTCTCTATGTTTGAATTTCCTTTTCTCATAAGGAAAGTCATCATCAGGCCATTATATATCTCACAGTGAGCAAATAGGATTGGCTAAGATACTGAGATCACCAAAAATACCCACATCCACAGCACAGGTTTGAACAACATGGAGCACAGGTCACGTGGCCAAAAAAGTTAAATATATGTAAGTTCCTCTGGGAATTTGCAAAATAGGGTGTTCGATGTTTTTGCTAATTGTCTGCCTACAAATAAACAGCTATCAGAATGGAAAGAAGAAGATGAATCAAAGCCTGGAACTCTCCATTAAAGTGGAATGGGCAAAGTCTAGAAGCCATAGGCAACAGCAGAAAGAAAGGATTAAGAGCTTTGTAGCTTACTTTATTTTTCCATTCTCATCTTGCAAAAATGATCAATACCAACCTACAGTGTCAATTCTTCAGCATGCTGTCCTTTTCTCTGGAGAAACTTTATACTAATAAGCTTCTAATGATGCTTTAACATTGGTGTGTACAGATGGCATTTGGGGATGCACTGTGGCCTTCCAAGAGATCTTAAGATCATACCACTCTGTAGTTGTCTATTTTGCCTATCCTTAAAGGTCAGCATGTACTTACTTCAATTGTTTTTCTAATATTCTAATGGACTTAATACATCATAAATTTGAAGTCTTTTTTTATCCAAAGTTTGTTTTCAGAAAATCCCTCACATATACATTTCCCAAACTCCCTAGAGCCAGGAAAGGGAGGGAGAGCCCAGGGACCACAAAGTAGTAGTATCCAGGTAAGAATTAGGTAAGGGAGGGTGCAGAGGTTTCCAACAGCTGAGGGAGACAAACTTGCTTGTCAGTTTGTTATTCTGTGGGGCTTGCACATTGATGTGAGGCTTGAGGCTGTGTCACAGGTGTTTCAGACTCCAGCAGAGTTACACATGGTGCACAGGTTTCAATGCAGCTTACAGACTAAGACAGACTAGGAGGAAGGAGGAGGCCATCCACTTCTCAAAATTGGCCAGGGAAAACCTTATGAATAGCAGAGAGACACTGTCTGATATATTACTGGGCAACTTTATGAATAGCTTGGAAACATTGTCCGACAAGTGCAGGAAGACTAGCCCTTTGGGTTGGAAGACACTCAAAATAAGACTGGGAAGGAGCTGCCTCATCAGAGTAGAACCAACCTTAATGATATGGATAAAGTAAGTCTTTCAGGACCTCCATGTGCTGACATGACATGACTCAAATTGAGAAATAGCTGCAAACATCCATTAATAATTGGAACATGGAACATACAAAGCATGAATCTAGGAAAATTGGAAGGTGTCAAAAATGAAATGGAATGCATAAAGATTGATATCCTAGGTGTTAGTGAGCTGAAATGGATGGGTTTTGGCCATTTTGAATCAGACAACCATATGATCTACTATGCCAGGAACAACAAATTGAAGAGGAATGGCGTGGCATTCATCATCACAAAGGATGTTTCAAGATCTATCCAGAAGTACAATGCTGTGAGTGAGAGGATAATATCCATACTACAAGGAAGACCCGTTAATACTACTATTATTCAAATTTATGCACCAACCACCAAAGCCA
>NW_006921599.1:1471862-1476862 GCF_000298275.1 Orycteropus afer afer
TCAAGATCTGTCCTGAAACACAATGCTGTCAGTGATAGAGTAATATCCATACACCTACAAGGAAGACCCATTAATACCACTATTATTCAAATTTACTCACCAACCACCAAAGCCAAAGATGAGGAAATTGAAGATTTTTATCAACTTCTGCAGTCTGAAATTGACTGAACATGCAATTAAGATGTGTTGCTTATCACTGGTGATTGGAATGCAAAAGTTGGAAACAAAGAAGAATCACCAGCAGTTGGAAAATTTGACCTTGGTGACAAAAGTAACACTAGAGATTGCATGATAGAATTTTGCAAGACCAACGACTTATTCATTGCAAATACCTTTTCTCAACAACACAAATGGTGACTATATACATGGACTTCACCAGATGGAGTACACAAGAATCAGATTGACTACATCTGTGGCAAGAGGCAATGGAAAAGCTCAATATCTTCAGCCAAAACAAGGCCAGCAGCTGATTGTGGAACAGACTATCAACTGCTCATATGCAAGTTCAACTGGAAGTTGAAGACAATTAAAACAAGTCCACGAGAGCCAAAATATGACCTTGAATATATCCCTCCTCAATTTAGAGACCATCTAAAGAACAGATTCGATGCATTGAACACCAATGACTAAAAAACAGAAGAATTGGGGGATGACATCAAGAGCATTATCCATGAAGAAAGCAAGAGGTCATTAAAAATATGAGAAAGAAAGAAAATACCAAAATGGATATCAGAAGAGACTCTGAAATTTGCCCTTGAACAAAGAGTAGCTAAGGCAAATGGAAGAAATGACAAGGTAAAAGAGCTGAACTGAAGATTTCAAAGAGCAGCTCAAAGAGACAAAGTCAATTACTATAATGAAATGTGCAAAGACGTGCAGTTAGAACCCAAAAGGGGAGAACACATTGGGCATTTCTCAACCTGAAAGAACTGAGGAAATATTTAAGCCTCGAGTTGCAATATTGAAAGATTCTATGGGTGAAATATTGAATGATGCGGGAAGCCTCAAAAGAAAATGGAAAGAATACACAGAGGCTCTGTACCAAAAAGAACTAGTAGATCTTCATCCATTTCAGGAAGGGGTATATGTTTAAGAACCAATGGTACTGAAGGAAGAAGTGGAAGCTGCACTGAAAGAATTGGCAAAGAACAAGGCTCCAGGAATTGACGGATTACCCATTGAGACGTTTCAATAAACAGATGTCCCACTGAATGCACTTACTCGGTTATGCCAAGAGATTTGGAAGACAGCTACTTGGCCAACTGACTGGAAGAGATCCATATTTGTACCCATTCCAAAGAAAGGTGATCCTACAGAATGTGGAAATTATCGAATAATATCATTAGTATCACATACAAGTAAACGCTTATGAAGATAATTCAAAAACAGTTGCAGCAGTATATTGACAGAGAACTTCCAGGGGTGCAAGCTGGATTTGGGAGAGAACATGGAACAAGGGATATCATTGCTGAAGTCAGATGGATCTTGGTTTAAAGGAAATAATATCAGAAAGATGTTTACTTGTGTCTTATTGACTGTGGTGGTTATGTTTGTGGGCCAACTTGGCTAGGCCCAGTTGAGTATTCCCCATGATGAGACTGGTAATCAACTCCATGGTGGAATCTACTGGGAGCAGCTGAGTAGCTGCCTTTGGGTATGTGGTCTGCTTCCTGTATATAAGGAGAAGCTTTGAGAATCGTCTCTAGCCTATGGCACGCTTGGACCCTGCATGTAGCCATGTTGTTGCTCATCAGCCTGCTATGTTCTGCTGACCTTGGGACTTAAAATGGACTTAAGTTAATGGCCTGCAATGTGGTCTGGTAACATTGGGACTGTGCTTTTTTACTTGTCAACCTTGGGGCTTCTCAGCCTCAGCAGCCAGCAGCTGTCTGAGTGAAGAAACACCTCTAGCTCCAGTGGGCCTGGAACAGGAGGCAGAACTGGACTGCAAGGTTGAGGGGCTTTCACCCAGCCCCTAGAGCTTGGCACTTTGAACTTGGACTTAAAGCCTCCAAATTGTGAGAGAATAAACTCCTGTTTGTTACGGCCATCGCATTTGTGGTAATTCTTATCAGAGCGGCACCAGCTAACCAGAACATTGACTATGTAAAAGCATTTGATTGTGTGGACCATAACAAATTGTGGACAACATTGAGAATAAAGGGAATTCCAGAACACTTAATTGTTCTCATGAGGAACCTGTACATAGACCAGGATGCTGTTGTTCAAACAGAAAAAGGGAACACTACATGGTTTAAAATCAAGAAGGGAGTGTGTCAGGGTTGTATCCTTTCACCATACTTACTAAATCTGTATGCTAAGCAAATAATCTGAGAAGCTGGACTATATGAAGAAGAATGTGGCATTAGGATTGGAGGAAGAATCATTAACAACCTGTGATATACTGATGACACAATTTTGCTTGCTGAAAGTGAGGGTGACTTGAAGCACTTACTCATGAAGATTGAAGAATACAATCTGCAGTATGGATTACATCTCAATATAAAGAAAACAAAAATCCTCACAACTGGTCCTATAAACAACATTATGATTAATGGAGAAAAGAGTGAAATTGTCAAAGACTTCATATCAATTGGTTCTACAATCGACGTCAATGGAAGCAGCAGTCAGGACATCAGATGATGTATGTTTTCTTATGCGCCATCGAGTTGGCCCCAACTCATAGTGACCCCTCATTGGGTTTCTGAGGCAGTATCACTATAGAAGTAGATTGCCCAACCTTCCTTCCGAGGAGTGGCTGGTGGGTTTGAACCACCAGCCTTCTGGTTAGCAGTCAAGTGTCTTAGGCACTATGCTACACTGGGCAAATCGCTGCAAAGGACCTCTTTCAAGTGCTGAAGAGCAAAAATGTCTCTTTGACGATTAAGGTGCACCTGACACAAGCCATAGTATTTTCAATCGCCTCATATGCATGCGAGAGCTAGACAATGAATAAGGAAGACTGAAGAAGAATTGATGCTTTTGAGCTAAGAATGCTCAAAGTACCATGGACTGCTAAAAGAACTAACAGGTCTGTCCTGGAGGAAGTGCAGCCAGAATGCTCCTTGGGGGTGAGAATGGCCAGATTTTGTCTCACATATTTTGGTCATGTTGTCAGAAGGACTGCTCCCTGGAGAAGGATGTCATGCTTGCTAAGGTGGATTGACAAAAGAGGGGAAGGCCCTCAATGAGATGGATTGACACAGTGGTAGTGGGGATGGGCTCAAGTATAGCAAGAATCGAGGAGCTGGCTCAAGACTGGGTGTGTTTTTGTTGTGCTGTGCATAGGGTCACTATGAGTCAGAGATGAGTCAATGCCACCTAACAACAACATACATTTCCAGGAGAAAGATCTGAAAATCTATTCCCATAAAGATTACAGGCTAGGAAACCCTATGGGGCAGTTCTACTCTGTCCTATAGAGTCCTTATAATTCAGAATCCACTTGATGGCACCCAACAACAACAACAGACATTTCCCATATAATTTAAATTACTATTTATATAACTTTACATTTTTTCTTAAAATAATTTGGATAAATAAAGCAGTATGGTAATTCTGCCATTACTTCATACTTTTTTCTGAAAAAGGGAATCTATAAGGAAATATATTGCTATTTATTTATCAAATGTTAATTTGTGCTAATTGTAATAATACTGTGGAGAAAACTTGTCTCTACTCTATTTGGCCTACTCCCATTGGCATATTAATGACAAACACTGTGTTATATAGTATATAACAGCTTTAAAATTTGTGTCTTCAAATACTCTTCCTTGTTCCCAGACTATAAAATTGCACATCTCATTTGCAATTGAATGTTTTTTTGGAGGTTCTTCCAAAGTGAGGTCATGGTGGGTTTGGGTAGAGATGCAGCAAATAAATTTACAAAACCAATTGACTGTGTTACAGAATGGAAATGGTATAACCCCTACCTATGTCAATGCCTGGCTGAGTTTGTCAGGATGATAAATCATTCCTGGCTTTTTTTATGTAAAGCTCTTCTCTTTGGTTCCCTCTATCTGCTCCACTTTGGGGTTATAAAAATCTTTCTTTCTATTTTCCAGAACCAAGTCAAGTAACTATCATTGGCAACAATTATTACCTTCCACTCTCATTCTTATCTCCCAGACATAGGGACTAAACCCATAGTAGTGAGCCCCAGTCCTAGCTGTCCATAAAAATGCTCTGTAAAAATTGAGAAATGATACCTGCCCAGATCCACCTCCAGGGATTCTGATTCCCAAAAGGCCCCTGGCTCCACAAATAATTCTGATACACAGCAGGATTGCAAAACACTAGTAAAGGAATACAAATTCTAATTTCAGAGACATATAAAAATGATAAATAAATATGCACTTAATTAATCAGTTGTACCCTCCTTAAGTGACTTACATGTATAAACCAGCATCAGGGAAGTTGAACTATGGAGGAGATCTTCTTTAAAATTGTTGAGAAATTGATGCATAGAACTAACTCAACCTATCTTCAGAGAGAGTTAGTAAATGATTTTTTTTCTTGTTTTATATAATAGAAGTAATTTTTAAAATGACATACAATTGAGATAGTGTTGGAAGGGTAATACTCTGGGCTGTTATTGGTTAAGCAATTGTGTATTTGCCTGTTTATTTTCAGTCTTTCTTTTAAGGAGGAAAATGAAAGTCAGTTGTAAACAACAGTGTGGGAAGGAGATAATCCTTTGAAGTCAGAATATTATTAGTCTGAGAAGTCATAGGAGACCCTGGGTAGTGTAAATAGTCCACTCACTCAGTTGCTAACAGGAAGGTTGAAGGCTTGAATCTACCCAAAGGCAACTCAGAAAAAAGACTTGGCAATCTATTTCCCAAAATGCAGGCACTGAAAACCCAATGGAACAAAGTTCTAACACACAATTGGTTCAGATCCCCATGACTCAGAATCAATTTGATGGCAAGCAGTCAATAGAGACTAGTGCATACTAGCACTTGAGAATGGCAACAGTTGCTATTATTATTGTCCTGCAT
>NW_006921599.1:1481862-1483647 GCF_000298275.1 Orycteropus afer afer
TGTCCTAGTAAATATATATTCAAAAACCACTGCTGTAAAATCAATTGCAACTCATAGTGACCCTATTTTTGTTTTGTTGTTGTTATGTGCCATCAAGTCATCCCCGACTCATAGCGACCCCTCCTTGGGTTGCTGAGGCAGTATCACTATGGAAGTAGATTGCCCCATATAGTCATTATGAATACTCAATATATCATATAATACTGAAGAAAACAAGTAATAATTTATGACTGAGCACAGAATAAAATAAAAATGCATGAAAATATTAGGCCTTACAGTTTTTTCTATGATATTTTCCTTTCCATTAAATAACAAATATATTTTGATGTTGGCACTTACTTGGAAGAAAGTCATTGCTAGAGTAGCAAACACTAAAAACAACACCATACTTATTTATAACCAGTGACAACCACAACCTATGAACTTTTTAAGAGAATGTGATTGTTTTCAAAAGGCATGTAGTCCAATTTTTCTGTGTTCAGCTCTGGTTGCTCTCGAAACCATGGCTGAGGGGCTATGGGAGTTCCTCCAAGGCTGGTGGGCACAGACCAGCAAGGAAGTGAGTTTTGCATACTGTACGGATCATCGCTCAGTTCAGGGCAGTCAGATCGCATCTGGACTCAACCCATTGTGCTTCATGAAAACGTCAGCCCTCATTTGTGTCTAGCTGTTTTCTCCTGTCCAGCTGTAAGCAAGGCTGACTCTAAGCTGTCACCCTACCCTTGTCTGCACAGGATGATCCCACAGTCAGACCTAGTCAGTGGCCTCAGAGTTCAAGTTCCTTATTCCAGACAGCAGTCCTCATGCAAACTGGAATGTCACAAAGAGAAGCAACGTTGGCATGACAGAGTTATAATCCCTGCTTGGAAATGCATACCTTAGATTCCTACACAGACTGGAGAGGCATGTCTCTTCCACGAAATTAAATTAGATGTCTGCTTTTTTCAGTGGACTAGTTCAACAGATTCATCTTATTGGGGAAATGGGGGTGATGGTGCTCTTTTTGTTATTTCACTGCTCTGGGCTTTACTAGAATGAGCCAAAAATAAAAAAAGTGTGTGTAGGGGGGGGCGGGGAGTGCCTAGAAATACTGGCAATCTGGCCAGACTCCTGAACTCCTGAACGCTTGGAGTGTAATGATGGTAAACAGGAACAGGTATGCTGGCTTCTATTCGGCCATAGGGATGCCCTTACAATAAAGCAGAAATTGATTCAGAAGGAACCTCATCCCAATGATAAAAGGTAGGGGGTATTATTGATGCCATGTTCCTTGGCAAGTGGCATAAAGGTAATATTTTGCATTCACTACATTTAATTCTCCTGGCCAGCTGGTGTGTCCCTGTTAAAACTTTCATTTATGCAGCTCGAGCTGGAACCTTTTTTTGTTCTCCCAGTCTATTACTTCGTGGATTTAAGGGATAACAGCCAAAGTGAAACAGCTTGCAATTTGCACCTGTCTGCTGTAAGCATTCCATGTTAGATTATGGAGGGGAAACTCTTTGCTGCTAATGAGAATAAGACTGGAGAGGACTAAATGCTATTTTGTTGGGGGACTTCTTGGATATTTGCGTGTCTTATTCTCCTTTTATAATTGATCTGATAGAAAACTCTCTATTTTTGTGTTTTAGAATCCCTGGAGTAAGGGACTAAAATCCAAAAATATATATAGTTAAAATTGTGTAATTTTTAAAGATATTTTTAATATCACTTAACTAAGAATTGAATTTGGACCAATGAGCAGCATCACAATAAATGGAGAGAAGATTGAGGTTGTAAAGGAATTCA
>NW_006921599.1:1484101-1491170 GCF_000298275.1 Orycteropus afer afer
TTCTGCTGTGCATGGGGTCGCTATGAGTCGGAAATGACTCGACGGCACTTAACAACAACAACAACAAGAATTGAATTAATATTCAGCCTGAGTTGCATGACATGAGAAAGAAAATTTTAAATGCTAAAATGTTTCTAAGATGTTGTGCACATAAAATACTCACAGACACCTAAACTTTATAAAATTGCTCATGAAAGAAAGATAAAATTTTGTATATATGTTTGAGAAGCAGGACTAATTTTGGAAATAATGTCAAATACAAGAAAGTAAACCAAAGTTCTCTGCTTTTTTGACTCTTGGAAATGATTCCAAAATGAAATTTCAAGCTTATGACTTAAAAATCATAAATACTAGAAACAGATGCAACTATCCAACTCATCATCATGTGCGTCATAGAATGAATGATTCTGTACAATGGCAAAAATACTGACACATATGATTCTCGGCAACCTTTCCTACAAGTTCTCTGTATCTCCCTTTGCTTTGATTCCTCCAAAGAAATATATCTGTGTGCTATTATCTGGTTTTTTTTTTTTTTTTTTTGTAAGAATTTAATTGAACTCATTAAGATGAAATAGTTTTGATGGCTTAAAGGGCTTATAAAACTCCCCAAACTTTATCTATTTTAAAAATATCATAACTGCAAGATTTCTATAAATTGGCAAAATATTCCTGAAGATGACAAAAAATTTAGTAAGCAATTATGTATATATATGCATATACATGTTTATATCCACAAACATAGTACTTGTCATATGATTGCATAAATATGCATATATGTGTATATATTATCTATCTATATAATATATATATGATATATATATATATATATATATATCATATATATGTTATATATATATATATATAGGAGCAGTCAAATGCTAGCCAGAAGGGTGGTAGTTCAAACCCACCAGCCACTCCTAGGAAGGAAGATTGGGCAATCTACTTCTGTAGAGATACTGCCTCAGAAACCCAAGAAGGGGACGCTATGAGTCGAATCTACTGGAAAGCAGTGAGGTTTTTTGTTTGTTTGTTTGTTTATTTTTTATGTATATATAAAAACCAAAATGAAATTCACTGCCATCGAGTAGGATCTGACTCATAGCAATCCCTCCTTGGGTTTCTGGGTGGTATCACTACGGAAGTAGATTGCCCAACCTTCCTTCCCAGGAGTGGCTGGTGGGTTTGAACTGCCACCCTTCTGGCTAGCAGATAAATGCCTTAGGCCCTGTGCCACCAGAGCTCCTTTATACACACACACATACACATATGTATATGTGTGTATGTGTATATATGTGTGTGTGTGTATATGTAGTGTTTATATGTGGTGTGTGTGTGTGTGTGTGTATATATATATATATATATATATATATATATGGTATGCATACCATATTGTGTATTATTATGACATATAATATACATGAATATTATATAATATATGTCATATATTGTAGTTTTTATATTACATATATTCTATTAATCAAACAACCTTTACTGCATTTGTATATTCCAATCATCTCCCACATTGGCAATTCCTGTTTAAATAATAACTGATATGGTAATGGGTTAGATGAAGTGGAGGTGGTCACGAGTGTGGTCTCGCTAGTAATTGATATAGTTGGAGCTGGCTCTTGGCCCAAATATTGCCTGATAGAGAAGTCCCAGCATGTCAGGGATAGCTCCTTTCAGCACAGCTTTAGGAGTTCTGCCAGCCTTTGCTGAGTCTGGCAGGTCAAAGGGCTGAGGCATGTGTAATTCAGAACAGAGGAGGTCCCACGGTCACTCCACAAAAACAATTACACTACTTATTTCACTCTAGCCCTTGCCCAAAACTCACAGGCCTCACAGTTTCAGCACAGTCAATCTAATTCTGCCCCTGGGCAATAAGCCACATGAAAATCTGTGCTGCTGTGTTTATAAATCTAATCAAAAATAGAAACAGTGGACAGACACAATGAGGTCCTACTATGGACCATGGGAATCTTCCAAAATCCTGAAGGCTCTTTTGTTTAACTTCAATAGACTCTCTCTTGCTACTGCATTGCCTGCTACACTCGTTAATCATCCTCTTTACATGTGAGTGCTACAAAGAAGGCTAAATTTCCCTTCAATACTTTCTATCCATGAACAATATGATGAAAAATAAAGCTTTTAAAGGAAAGAATCAGAGAGGTGACATATCAGTCTTACCTCTCTATCCATGTCCTCTGCTCCTTGCCCTTGGCAATGCACAGATTTAAATCAGTTCCTCTAAAAAAGAAAAACAATATTTGAAAACTAGAATAAAATTGTCCCCACCTTAGCTATATTAAGCACTTTGGAACTGAAGAACTATGATGCTACTTAATGGTCTCGAAAAATTGAAGCAAAAAGTCAACAGATTGGATTTGTTGTCTTGTTCTTATTGCTGTTGTCCTTGTTTGCAGATTCCTGATAACCTGAGAGTAAGTGAATGTTTTGCGAAACTAATCTCGAGGAAAAATTTATACTCAAATTATTGGTGTTTTAGGTACTGAGTGGATTCCAATTCATAGAGATCCTATAGGATAGAGTAGAACTCCCACATAAGGTTTCCAAGGCTGTAATCTTAATGGAAGCAAATCGCCAGGTCTTCTCCCCTGTGGAGCAGCTGGTGGGTTCAAACTGAGCAGTTTTCAGTTAGCCATTGAGCACTTAACCATTGTGCCACAAGGCCTAAGTTTCCTATTTTATGCCAAGAAGGTGAGTAATTACAACGCCAATGAAGTTATGATGAAAACTTGCAGCTGCACTATATTTATCTTTAAAATAAATAAATAAATAAAAACACAAAAAAACGTGATCCAGTTCTTCAACTGTCATAAGAAGATAGTATCTTATAAAGTTAATGATAAACATGTGTATTTAGGGGCCAAGTAGATTAAACTCTGAGAATATCATCCAGAAACGATAAGGAATATGAGCATTTTAATGAAAGTAAATTTGTTTTTAACACCCTATAGAGTGGTACAATAATGTAATAAGTTCAGCCTGCAAATTATTCCATTTTTTTATCATTAAAAATACACTATAATACAAATGAGGGCCACATGATAATAATAAATGGGAAATTTTAAAAATGGAGAACGGTCTTAGCATTTTATTAGATTATTGCAAACATCCACCAAAGGAGTATTTTAAACTTGGAATTGGCCTTTTTGAAATGGTTATCAGTTTTTGGCAGTAAAGCAAAATATACCATATATGAATGACATGTGAAACATAGTTTTATATACAGGGCCATCAGTCATAGTTAAAACAAGTCATTTCACAGAGCACATGTGAGCTCTTAAGTAACTATCAATGTTGAAAAAAAAAGATTTTAATACTTCTAGTACTGATGTCAAAATTCTTAATTTTTAATAAAGAGGACTTACAGATTATATTGAATAATGACTCTTTAAAATAAGAGAAATATATGAACAATGTTTTAAAAAAACATAAAAATGAGAAAACTTTAACCAATTATTAGAAATTGAAGTTTGACTTGCTTGTTTTTTCCATGCAGAGTAAGTGAAGAATAATTTAAAAGCATGTATTTCTGGGACTGTAAAAAGAAAGGAGCTCTGGGTTGTAATGCCTATGACATTTGACTGTTAACCAGAAGGTTGGTGGTTCAAATCCATCAGCCATTCCACAGAAGGAAGACTGGGAAATCTACTTTCTTAAAGATTTACTGCTTTGGAAACACAAAGGGAGTCGCTATGCGTCAGAATCAACTCAATGACAGTGAGTTTGGTTTTAGTTCTGGTTTATGTGGAATAGAAATGTTTTCTTTTGTTTCCTTGAAATTGGTCTTAGTTTCAATACTTAATTAAGATTTGCCTTTTTAAATGAAATATTTTAAATTGCTCTCTTATTGACACCTGAGCCCTGGAGCCGTGTGTTTAAGGGCACACGGCTAACCTAAAGATTGGTGTTTCAAACCCACCAGCAGCTTCACAGGAGAAAGAAGAAGCAGTCTGCTTCCATAAAGATTTACATTCTTAGAAACCCTATGGGACAGTTCAAATTTGTCCTACAGGGTCACTATGGGTGGGAATTGACTTGAGAGCAATGGTTTTTTGTTTTTGCTTTGTGGTTTATATTATTAATACTATATATTTATTTTGCAGACACAAAAGTCAAAATGTACAAGCCAAAAAGCATAGTTTGTCTCATCAGTATAATGCCCAGGAAATTTTCAAATAAGGCAGACCACTGCTCTACCTGCATAGAAGACAGGATTTGGAATGTTTTTTGCACAAATGTTTAGGATGCAATATTATCACCAAACTCAAAGAAAGGTTGTGTCATCTCTATATCACAGGTTGTTAATGAGTCTTCCTCCAATCTTGATGCTCTGTTCTTCTTCACATAGTCCACCTTCTCTGATTATTTGCTCAGCATAAAAATTGAATAAGCATGATGAAACATACAACCCTGACGCACACCTTGCCTGACTTTAGACCATGAAGTATCCCCTCATTCTATTCAAACAACTGCCTCTTGGTCTAGGTACAGGTTCTTCATGAGCACAATTAAGTAATCTGGAATTCTCATTCTGGGCAATGTTATCCATAATTTGTTGTGACCCACACAATCAGAAGCCTTTGCATAGTTAATAAAACACAGGTAAACTTCTTTCTGGTTCTCTCTACTGCCAGCCAAGACCCATCTGACGACAGCAATGCTATCCCCCATTGCACATCCTCTTCTGAATCCAGCTTGAATTTCTGCCAGTTCCCTGTCAATGTACTGCTGCAACCATTTTTGAATTGTCTCCAACAAAATTAAGATTCAATACAATAGTGAAATAAGATCAAAATTCTTTTATTGACTCATCTAAAATAATTTACTTACTTTGTTGAGATTTCTGGCAAAACAGAAAAATTTGGTTCTGTAAATAGTATCTAAAGCAGTAGTTCTCAACAAGGGGGATTTTTCCCTTCCTGGGAACACTTGGAGTCCCTGAATGGTGCATGTGCTAAACATGTTTGGCTGCTAATCCAAAAGTTAAAGGTTGGGGTTGACGCAGAGACAACTGAGAACAAAAGCCTGGTGATCTACTTTAAAAAAACCCAATTTAATCTCTATGGAACATAGAAGATAAACTAGATGATTAGGACCTACTGGAAATTAAATTCTTATGTGCATCAAAAGACTGCTCCAAAAGAGTGAAAAGAGCACCTACTAAATGGGGGAAAAAATATTTGACAATGACATATCAGACAAAGGACTTATTTCCAAACTTTATAGAAAATTCCAACACCTCAACATCAAAAAGAAAAACAATCCACTTTTAAAAAAATTGTCAGAAAATATGAAAGGACACTTCACCAGAGAAGATATTCAGGCAGCCAACAAACACATGAAGAAATGTTTGCGATCATTAGCCATTAGAGAGATGGAAATCAAAACAACCAGCATTAATAGCACAACTCAAAAAGACAGAAAATAGCAAATGCTGGTGAGGATGTGGAGAAACCAGGACTCTCAAACACTGCTGGTAGGACTGTAAAATGATACAACTGCTTTAGAAATCAGTATTGTGATTCCTTAAAAAGTTTGAAATAGAAATACCGTTTGATCCAGCAATCACACTACTGGGTATATATCCTAAAGAGGTGAGTGGCAGGACATGAATAGATAAATGCACACCCATGTTCATCACAGCACTATTAAACATGGCAAAGAGATGGAAAGAATTTAAGTACCCCTCAACTGAGGAATGGATAAACAAACTGTGGTACATACACACAGTGGAATACTATGCAGCCCTAAAGAATAATGTAGAATCTGCAAAACACTGCATAACATGGATGAACTTGGAGGACATTATGCTGAGTGAAAAAAGTCAATCACAGAAGGACAAATATTGCATTAGTCCACTACTGTAAAAAGTCAAGAAAAAGTTTATACATGGAAGGAAATTTTCAGGATGGAAGGGGAGAGGAGGTTAAATTCCTAGATAGGTTGAAAAAATATATATGGAAACCAAATATTATTAGTGGTTATCAGGGGTAGGAGTGGGGGGGGAGCTTTTGTGTGGGGGGCATTGAGGTTAATATAATGGTGGTGGAATACTTTGGAAAAGGATAGCAATAATGGTGGCACAAGAGGAAAAATGTCACCAATGTCCCTGAGCTGTAAATGGAGAAGTTGTTATGTTGGCAAATGTCTTGTGTATGTTTTCACTACAATAAAAGTGAGGAAAAAAAATAAGGGGGGAGGGTAAAAAACCCTGTGGAACACAAGTCTATTCAGGTACACAAGTCTACACATGTAGTCAACATGAATCGACTCAATAGCTTTTGGTTTGAATAAACATTTGGCAATCTCTGGAGGTTTCTGGTTGTCACAACTAAGGTAAAGGGGCTACATCTAGTGGATAGAGATGAAGCATACTGCTCAGATCAGCCCCCTACAAGACAGAATTATCCAGTACTAAACATCAACACTGCTGATTTTGAAAAATCCTAGTCTAGTGCTTACTAGGAAATAAAAAGGATGGAGGAACAAGACAAAACAACTATCATTTTTCATTTCCCTCCTCTTTTGCACAACTTCCCATTCAGAGTCACTTAGAGAAACAATACCTTCTGTCGCATAGATCAATCCCATTCTGTTCCTTAGTTGTTAGCACTACTATTGTGAATAAAACTTTAGTATTTACTAATGTATTATGAGGCTTTTGAAGAATGCATGGAAATCTTTCATGATAATAAGGTTCATTCATTCATTTAATTTAGATATGTATTCTGTGCAAAATTAAAACTCTCACACAATTTCAAATAAGGCACCTCCTATGGAATGCACTCACCCCTAGCCTGTAAGTTTGTTGTTCTGTGGTGGCTTGTGTGCTGCTATGATGCTGGTAGCTATGCCACTAGTAGTTCAAACACCAGCAGGGTCACCCATGGTGGGAGATTTCAGTGGAACGTCCAGACTAAGAGAGACTAGGAAGAAAGGCCTAGTGATCTACTTCTGAAAATTAGCCAATGAAAACCTTATTGATCACAATAAAACATTGTCTGAGAGGAGTTCTGGCAAGATGGCAGACGAGGCAGAA
>NW_006921599.1:1502125-1520889 GCF_000298275.1 Orycteropus afer afer
ATGGGGAGGAAGTGGGAGGGGAGCTGTTGCATTGTGGTAAACTGTGGTCAATGACATGAGACAAAGTATATGTGAACTGCTGTATGGAAAGTGAGTTTGCTCTGTAAATCTTCACCCAAATCAAAATAAAATAAAATTAAATTAAAAGAAATCAGATATTGTATTGTATTGGACAAATATGCTCCAAAGGGCCTCTTTCAAGTGCTGAAGAGCAAAGATATCTCCTTGAAGACTAAGGTGCACCTGACACAAGCTATGGAATTTTCAATCAACTCATACGCAAGTGAGAACTGAACAATGAATAAGGAAGACCGAAGAAGAGTTGATGCTTTTGAGTTGTGGTGTTGGTGAACAATAGAACAATACTGAAAGTACCATGGATTTCTAAAAAAACTAACAAATCTGATCTGACGAAGTGCAGTCAGAATGCTCCTTAGAAGCAAGAATGGCCAGACTACCTCTCACCTACTTTGGTCATGTTGTAAGAAGGGCCCATTCCCTGGAGAAGGATATCATGCTTGGTAAAGTGGAGGGTCAAAGAAAAAGGGGAAGGCCCTCAACCATATGGATTGACACAGTGGCTGCAACAATGGGCTTGGACGTAGCAAGTACCATGGGGCTGGCACAGGACCGGGCAGTGTTTCGTTCTGCTGTACACTGGATCACTATGAGTCAGAGACTACTTGACTGCACGTAACAACAACAACCGTCCTTGCATGGTTCTTCCATAAGAGATAGGAGGAGGAGGTAAGTGACTCCATCTGAGCCCTGCACTGACTGCATCCATCAAGTCCAGAGACCATCTCATAATTTAAAGGGGAGACCTGCCTATATCTTGCAATGGGCTGGTGTGAGAACTTTGAAGATGATGCATTGGCATGAACCACAGGATACTCAGGAAGACCAGGCCAAGTCACAACAGCCAAAGCAACATTTGTCAACGCCTGATCCAGAGGATGACACAGAGAGTAAAGCAGGGATGTGAGGTGAAACCTCGGAGAGTGCTGGGAGGCAGATATACCATCTTAGTGACCCAGCCCTCCCTGTCACTCTATCCTGCTGGAGTTGCTCATGTCCATGAATCCTGAAAATGGCTGCAGCAAGAGAGCCAGTTGTTGGAATCCAAGGAAGGAAGGGCCAAGGATTAGTGTGGGTGACTCTTCTAAGCCCCAGGAGAGATCCTAGGGAAGGCTGTTGCTGGCAGAAGCAAAACTTACACCCCTAGGTGCCTTCAAGTAACAGAGCTGACAAAGACCCCAGTTCTCTCCATCTGTCACTACCAGGCTGTCAGACCATGTGAGAGTCCTCTCTGGAAAAGAAGGGAGTTGGAGGGGCTGACCATCAAAGCTCTTCTACCAGCAGTTCCCAGCATCCTATATCATCTCTCCCAGACATGGCTGAGGTTCTCCCAAATCCGTCCTAGGAGCTGGGCATCTTGTTCCACTGATCAGACTATGAACATCCCCATGACAAAGCAAGCCCAGCCTGTGCTGCTCTCATTCCCCTTTAGTCCATGCTGTCCTGTGCCTTGAATCTGATCTCACATGGAAGGAGGCTTGCCCAATGCAGGCCTCCCAGGGTCACCCTGGCCAGGCAATGTGGCCCCTTCAGAGTTGCAAAAGTGGTGAGTGCAGAATTGCAAGATTGAGTGTGTGGGAGAGAGACACTGGTGAAGTCATTGCCATGGCATCCAACCACTGGTGAGAACTAAGTGACCAGCCTCATCCAGAGGTAGGACAACATTTCCAGCTCCATCAAGCCTCAGAGCTGGAACAGACATCTGGACCACCTAGCCTCAACACTTCCCAGCTCTGAGATCTACTCAAAGAAGTGAGCTGACTTTCTCATGAGGCAAGTCACTGTTGGAACTAGCACTAGAATCCAGGGCTTCAGATTCCCAATTCAATGCTCATTCCACCACACCTTCCTGTCCCCAGTTGTCCTTTCACTCTCAAGCTGGTATAAACACAGCCCCAGATAGCATCTTCCATTGCTATTAGGTGTGTATCTCATTCATGGTGTGATGTCTGGTTTTTATTTAAATGAATAGCAAGGGGATGACAAAATTACGATCCACCAGGGATGAGAATGCCTTGTGAGATGAGGTGTATCCGCCCCACTCCTATGCTTTTCTGTCAGCTCTCAAGCTAAACTCAAGGACAATTAAATTTTACAAATTTTTCTTTTTTATCCTTCAATAAATATTGCCTAAGAAAGCAAACAAACAAACAAACAAAAAACCATTGTCTGATTTGCTTGCTTTAGACACATCATAAGGAGGGATCAATTACTAGAGTACAACATGATGCTTGGTGAAGTAGAGGACCATTGAGCATGAGGGAGATTCTCAATGAGATGGCCTGGCACCACAGCCACAGTAATGGATTCAAACATGCTAGCTATTGTGAGGATAATTCAGGACCAGACAATATATTGTCACCATGAGTAGGTGACAACTCTACAGCAGCTAATAACAACATGGAATACACAAAAAAGACTTAGCAGGTAATGAGAACTCTAGCTTTTTCATTGGAGTGGAGATTATTTAATTACTTCAAATTATTTTAAAATAATTAATTTTCAGATTGAGACCCAAGGACAAAAAGACTGATCAGTATTTCCCAGCACCTCCTCACTTGAACAAATTTTGTTGTTATTCCATACATTTCAGGGAAGGTGAAGTGTTGGTTTTTGCTTTCTTCTCATCGTTATCTTCACTAAAATTAGGGGATACAGAATGCTTCTATACTGCTACCTACATGCTTAAAAACTTGTTCAAATTAATTCAGTTGACTCTGGAAAGCAGTGTGATACTTGGTATGTCATCTGAAAAGCAGGTGTCACTAAAGGAGGAGTAGACTGTGCATTCCCTGTTTCATGTGCAAAAGGTGTGGCTTAGGGCCCCTCCCTGCTTCGGAATCTCTGAGAATCTTTGCTCACACATTCTTTGCAATAAAGAATCTCAGTCTTAAAGTTTCTACAAGCTGGAATTTGGGATTTGTATTCAGATCCCTTACAATTTACAACTGGGAGAAAACCAGCAAAACCAGGGTAACAAAGAACAATGACCACCTTGAGACAGAGGAAAATCAGTCAACATATGACCTCTCTTTAGGGCATAAAAAGATTTAGGCAAGGAGTCATTATTCTGGTCAAAATAATGATACATAAATATATGCCCCAGTGTATTTCCTGAGAACCTAATCTGAAGACCTCCACAGTGGGAAAGAATTGTTAAAAGGTCAAAACAGTCCTTCAGCTGCTAAGAACTAAAACAAGTAGAGATGTAAGACAGTTCTAGAGGCCAGAGTAGCCAATCTGTGCAAAGGATACAAGGGTGTCACTAAACAAGTCTCAAAGCAGCAGAGAATGTAGTTGAGGAGGAATTGAGATCTGAATTAAAAGACTAGAGGAAGGGTAGATAGCAGGGTTTTGTTTTGTTTGTTTGTTTTTTTTTTTTCCATCCACAAGTCTTCATGCCTTCCAAATCTAAGTACTGTGACAATTTCTGATAGTATCTTCATAGTTATCAAGAGATTTAAACTTTATAATAACATAATTGAAAAAAAAAATTTAATGTCAAGGAATTAAATCAGTAAAATAATTGAAAGAAAGAATACATGAATGAGTACTTCTTTAGTACTTACTCTTGTTCTCATTTGGAAAATATCTTCCAGTTTCAGACAGAAACCAGACAAGTGAAAACCTGAATCACATTATGTAAGATTGCCATCTATAAATTTCCTCTAAAATAAGTTATAGTTATTCCTTTAGTTGTGCTATAAGATGAAGATGGAGGAACAAATCTCCAAGTGTCTGTTTGTAAAATTATTTACATTTGGATTTACAAGAAACATGGGTGGAGCACCATCATTTTATTCAAGCTGAATTAATGCATCTTGAAGGAGTGCTGAATTTTGAATGCAAAAAATGTTTTCAAATGCTGTTTTTATTCTTAAAAACGTAAACTGGGCAAATAAAATAGAAACAAAATTTGCCTTTGTGGGTCTTATATTCTTGTGACTTGACCTTAGTCTCTCTTAATGATATGCCTGCCACCTCAGTTCAATCTGCCAATGACTTACTCAGTGTTGACTAAAGGCTCAACACTGCTTAGGTGCACATGGTAGAAAGAAATAAAGAAATATAAGAAGTGGTTCCTGCCCATACAAGGGACTT
Source organism: Orycteropus afer afer (assembly GCF_000298275.1). NCBI lineage: Eukaryota > Metazoa > Chordata > Mammalia > Tubulidentata > Orycteropodidae > Orycteropus > Orycteropus afer. The sequence continues at coordinate 1,506,305 of NW_006921599.1, forward strand.
GTAGTGTAGGTAAGAACAGAGTGTATTTATTGGCAAATTATATCATCCTGGGAAGCAATGATTAATCAAGTGCAAAAAAATGAAAGAAATGGAATGACTTACAAGATTTTTGAGAAGAAAGAGATGAGCTTGGCTTTTATGACTAATAGTAATAGCCAAACACTAAGGGCTTTATCTCCTTTAACATCATAAAACCAGTGAGGAAGACATTATTATTTTATAGCTCTATTTTACAGCTTAGGAAACACAGACATAAAGAGGTTAAATAATTCACCCAAATCACGTAGTGAGTGGCAGAGTTAAACAATGAACCGAAGTATGCCTGAATCCATGCGTTTAGCACTGTAGTATTCTGTACCACCGTGCCTCAGGAAATGAAACCAGGGCTGAACTTTGATGAATGGTAGGATTAGGAATTAAACAAGGAAAGGTAAATGGACATAAATGCAAACAAAGAGTAACAGCAAAATGAGAATGACAAGTTCATAGGACAATGAGTAGAATCTATCATCAATTAATAAGTTAGCAATTATTAATGAGCAGTCATCAATCACATCTCTCCCAAAAATATCTACCACTTGTCTGAGTAACTAGTAAAATTAAAAGCCAATCAGAAAACTGATATATTTTCTAAATAGTCTATAAGTCATACATCCTCAAAAACTTGCAAAATGAGGGTTCCAGTAAGGTGGTGGAAAAGGCAAACAGACTATACAGACTCTCTTCAACAAAGAAAAGAGGAACCAATTAACACAGACACAGAAGATAATCTTGGAGCCCTGAGATTTGAAAGGAAGGATATAGCAGTGGACTAAATCCAACTAGTAGAAGAACCTGTATGAAAACAGTGAAGAAGGAGACATACAAAGCTGCAGAATGTCAGTGATCCTGACAGCACAGACAGTTTGGATACTGCCAAGTGGTGTTAGTACCTAAGAATTAACCTAAACATCGGTCCTTCTGCTCAGGGGCTACACAGAGGACTGCACTGGTGCCTGGTGCATAAAAGGGAAAACAACAAAGATGGAAATGGCTAAGCTGTGGATTTTGGCTGTTCAAAGGATGCAGCAATTTTGAATGTTTACAAGCAGTTCTACCATTTTGGATATTTAAAGTGATAGCATTTTCTCAGATTCCAGGGACCTAAGAATAGGTCCATTTGCTGTCCACTTGCCAGGGACAGCAAGGACATATTGGATGCTAAGGCCCGGAAAGGTGTTATTACTTTGTTATCACTCTTATACCATACATTCTCTTGGTGAACGGAGGTGCAGCCATCCTTCACTCCCACCCACCTTCTGGACCAGCAAGAATTCCATCCCAGTCTGTGTGTTCTGATGGAACCTGGGTGCCCTGCTCCACTCCACCCAGATTTTTTTTTTTTCATTCAGTTTCTTTGTTTTTGTCTGTTTCAAAATTATTCTTCTTTTTCTTTTGTCCTTCTTATAATTATTCTTTCTTCTTCCCTCTCGAGGTTCTAGTTTTTGGCTTTTCTCTCTTCCCTTTTCCAGGTTCCCATTTTTTTCTTTCTGTGGTTCTCTCTATGCCTAGTTTTTCCTTTCCCATTTTCCCCTTTTTTCCTTTATTATTCTCCTATTTTATCTCTTTCATCTTATTTCTACCTCCCCAGATATTGTGGGCCCCCTCTTTTTTTCCATTCATATTTCTTTTGGCTTTTTAAAGTATTTATTTAAATGTTTTCTCCCATTTATTGCCTTTCTGCTCCCCCCCCCCTTTTGGTGATGTCCCTATATGTTTATGTTGTGTGCATTTTTTGTCCTCTTGTTTGTTTGTTTGTTTGTTTTTTATGGTTTTTGGTTGTTGTTTTTGTCTAACTGAGTGGGAGACAGCAACTGTGCTCCTATGAAACAGCCTCATGTGCACCTCCTGTAGCTCCACTTACTAAGTGAGAGCCACCACTTCCTTCTGCACCAACTGGCCAATGATACAAGACCATCAACAAGAGCCTGACTCACCCTTAACTGCCCTTCATAATCAGTTAACATACACCTGCTCAGCCACTCTCATTCTCTGTCAAACCCACCAGGAGACAGGTGGTGAGTGCATAAGTTCTGCCAACTAGTGAACAGAGGAGCACAGTATGCTGCTTACTCAGATACATCCAAAAAACACAAAATAAAAATCTTGGGCAAATCATTCCACATATAATCACCAATTAAATATAAATACAACAAAGTCAAAATGTCTCAGAGACAACAAATCATCACAGTCCACACAAAGAAGAAAGATAAAGCAGGAGAAACAAGGGACCAGGATGTAGACCCAAAACACATCTCCGAGGGAGAAGGTACATTGGAACTCCTTGGTAAGGAATTCAAAAGAATTTTATTTAGGCATATTCACCTGACTGAGAGACAGATAAAGGAAAATACTGACAAAATTAAGGAAAACACAGACAAAACTGTAGAACAATTTTGGAAGAAAACATAAGAACAAAATGACAAAATAAATGAAAAATTAGAAATGATACAAAATCTACAGATAGAAATCCAAAGATTAATACTAAATTTTCCGAAATAGATAACACATTGAAGGAACAAAGGAGTAGAATTGAATCAATGGAAGACAGAATTAACAAGAATTAATTGGAAAGGGATCAATAAGAAAAAAGATCAAAACAAAATGAAGAAAACCTAAGGTTCACCTGGGATACCATCAAAAGAATAACCTATGTGTAATTGGAACTCTGGAATAGGAAGAGAAAAATAAAACCACTGAGAAAATTGTCCAAGATTTGTTGGAAGACAACTTCCCTGATATGATGAAAGATGAGAATATATCCATTCAGGAAGTCCAATAAACCCCAGAAAGGATAGACCCCAAAAGAAAATCACCAAGACATATCATCATCAAACTCATCAAAACGAAAGACAAAGAAATAATCCTGAAAGCAGCGTGGAAAAAATTAAAAGCTACCTACAAAGGAGTAGCCAATAAGACTAAGTTTTTATTTCTCAGCAGAAACCATACAGGTGAGAAGGCAATGTGATGGTATATATAAAACCCTGAAAGAGAAAAATTTCCCACGATGAATTATATACCCAGCAAAACTGTCACTCAAATACAATGGTGAAATTAGGACATTCCCAGATAAGCAGGAATTAAGGGAATTTGTTAAAACCAGACTAGGTTAACAAGAGATACTAAAGGGAGTCCTTTGAACAGAGAACCAATAATAGCAAACAACAACCAACCAGTGATATACATGATAACATAACCCAGAAACCAACCAAGTTATGGAAGTATTCAAAGTAAAATACACTTACAAGATTGTAAACAGTGAATAAGAAATATCAATTGACAAATGAAGAAAATTACAACCCAAAAACAGGGAAAAAATTGTGTAGCTACAGAGCTTCTAAATGGTGAGGAAGTCAAGAGAGTTGCAAGATAGAATGGACTGTTCTAAACTCAGGAAGAAAATTATAAATCACAGGGTAACCTCAAAGAAAAATGATAAACATTTGCATTACAAGAAAAAAACAAAACAAGAAAAAACAACAGCAACAAAGAAAATAATAACATGATTCATAAACAAAATGAGCTCAGCACAGAAAATTACATGAAACAAAGAAATCAGGGACACCACACACAAAAAAAATGACAGAAACAAATTATTACTTGTTGATAACTACAACGATTGTAAATGGATTAAATGCACCACTCAAGAGAGAGAGAGTTACAGACTGGATAAGAAAACATAGTCCATCAGTATGCTATCTATAAGAGACATACCTTAGACACTTAGACAAAAATAAACTAAAAACTGAAGGTTCAATAAAGATACCAAGCAAATGGCAACAAAAAAGTGCAGGAGTAGCAATATTAATCACTAATAAAATTGACTTGAAGACAAAAACCACCATAAGAGACAAGGAAAGACATTATATAATGATTAAAGAATCAATCAAACCAGAAGATATAACCATAATAAATATCTATGGACTCAATGAAAGAGCTCCAAAATACATAAATAAGACTTTAAAAGAGTTGAAAACACAAATACATGACCCCACAGTCATAGTGTTGTTGTTGTTGTTATATGCTGTTGAGTCAGACCGACTTATAGTAGGAGACTTTAATACACCACTTTCAATCAAAGCTAAAACAACTGGAAAGAAACTCAACAAAGATGCAGAAGAACTAAACAATACAATCCACAAACTTGACCTTATAGACATTGACAGAGCACTTCAACAAACAACAGCACAATACACATCCTTTTCCAGTGCACATGGAACATTCTCCAGGATAGACCATATGTTAGGCCATAAAGCAAGCCTTAATAAATTTAAAAACGCTAAAATTCTATGAAGCATCTTCTCATATCACAATGCTATAAAATTAGAAATTAACAATAGGAAGATCCATGGAAAAAGAAAACACATGATAACTGAAGATCACTCTCCTTAAAAACAACTGGGTACTAGGAGAAATAAAAAATGAAATTAAAAATTCCTTGAAGCAAATGAGAATATGAATACAACATACAAAATCTTTGGGATACAGCAAAAGCAGTGATCAGAGGTTAATTTATAGCAATAAATGCACATATCAAAAAAGAAGAGCCAAAATCAACACCTTAAACTAACATCTCTAAAAATAAAAAAGGGAAATCAAAGTTACCAGAAGAAAGGAAATAATAAAGATTCAAACAGAAATCAATGAAAGAGAAAATAGAAAGACAATAGAAAAAATCAACAAGAGTAGAATTTGGTTTTTGAAAAGATTAATAAAATTGACAAACCACTGCAAATTTTACAAGCAAAAAGAGAGAATACAAATAACATGAATAAGTAACATCACACGAGAACCAACTGAAATTAAAAAAAAAGATAATATCAGGATATTATGAAGAATTGTACTCCAAAAAATTTGAAAATCTAGAAGAAATGGACAGATTTCTAGAAACACACTACTAGACACTTGCCTAACCTAACACAGACTGATGTGGAAAAGTTGAACAAATCCATAACAAAAGAAGAAATTGAACCGGTCATCAAAAAATTACCAATAACAACAACAAAATAGTCCTGCCCAGATGGTTTCCCCAGAGAATTCTACCAAACATTCAGAGAAGACCAGACACCAATCCAACTCAAACTGTTCCAGAACATAGAAAATGATGAACTCCTCCCTAATTCATTTTATGAAGCAAGTATAATCTTGATAGAAAAACAGGCAAAGAAATCACTAAAAATGAAAATTACAGACCAATATCTCTCATGAGTATAGATGCAAATATCTTCAACAAAATTCTAGTCAATAGACCCCAACAACATATCCAAAAAGTCATACATTATGAACAAGTGGGGCTCATATCAAGTATGTAAGGATGGTTCAACATTAGAAAAACAAACAACATCATCCATCACATAAATAAAACAAAGGGGAAAAATCACATGATTATCTCAATCAATGCAGAAAAGGCATTTGATAAAATCTACAACCCATTCCTGATCAAAACTCTCAGCAAAATAGGAATAGAAGTGACATTCCTCAACATAATAAAAGGTATATATGCAAAACCAACAGCCAACATTATTCTCAGTGAAGAGAGATTGAAACCATTCCCCTGGTAGATAGGAACCAGACAAAGATGCCCTCTATTATCACTTCTATTCAACATTGTATTGGAATCCCAGCCAGGGAAATGAGGCAAGAAAGGGAAATCAAAGGCATCCAAATTTGTAAGGAAGAAGTAAAACAGTTCCTATTTGCTGATAATATGATCCTATTCATAGAAAAACCAAGAGACTCAGCAAAACAAAAACAAAAACAAAAACAACCAATGGAACTAATTGAGGGATTTAATATAAGATCAATATCCAAAAATCAGTTGGATTCCTCTACATCAGCAAAGAAATTGCTGAAAAAGAAATAAAGAACTTAAAACCACTTACAATAGCTACTAAAAAAAATATAATAATAAAATACTTGGGAATAAATCTTAGCAGGGACACAAAAGACCTATACAAAGAAAACTACAGAAGACTACTTCAGAAACCATAACAGATCTACATAAATGGAAGAACATACCATGCTCATGGATAGGAAGATTGAACACTGTGAAAATGTCAATTCTACCCAAACCAATCTACACCTTCAATGCAATTCCAATCCACATCTCATCAACATTCTTTAAGGCTATAGAAAAAACAATCACTAACTTTATACGGAAAGGAAAGAGACCCTGGATAAGCAAAACACTATTGAAGAAGAAGAACAAAGTAGAAGAAGGTTTCACACTGCTGGATCTCAAAACCTACTATGAAGCCACAGTAGTCAAAACTGCCTGGTATTGGTATAATGACAGACACAAAGAACAATGGAATAGAATTGAGAACCCAGAAATAGAGCCATTGACCTGTGGTCGGCAGATCTTTGACAAAAGTCTGAAATCCACTACATGGGGAAGAGATTCTCTGTTTAACAAATGGTGCTGGCAAAACTGGAGATCCATTTGCAGAAAAATGAAACAAGATCTACACATCACACCATAAACAAAAACTAATTCGGGATGGATCAAAGACTTAAATGTGAAACCTAAAACTATAAAGTTCCTCAAGGAAAAAATAGGGACAAATTTAGGGGCCCTAATATATGGCATAAATAGACTATCAAGCATAACCCAAAATACACAAACAGCAGAAGAGAAACTAGATGAATGAGACCTTCTAAAAATTAAATTTTTATGTGCTTCCAAAGACTTCTCCAAAAGAATCAAAAGAGAATCTACAGATTGGAAAAAAAAAATGGCAACAACATATCTGACAAGAGACTTATCTCTAAAATTTATGGAAAACTCCAACACATCAACAGCAAAAAGGCAAATAATCCAAACAAAAAATGGGCAGAAGACATGAATAGACACTTCATCAAAGAGGATATTCTGGCAGCCAACAAACACATGAAGAAATGTTCACGATCATTAGCCATTAGAGAGATGCAGATCAAAACAACTACGAGATACCATCTTGTGCCAGCATTAGTAGCAAAGTTCTATAAAACAAAATAATAACAAGTGTTGGTGAGGATGTGGAGAGATTGGGACTCTCATACACTGCTGGTAGAACTGTAAAATCATACAACTATTGTGGAAAGCAGTATGGTGATTCCTTAAAAAGCTGGAATTAGAAATACCATTTGACCCAGCAATTCCATTATTAGGTATATATCCTAAATAAGTGAAAGCCAGGACAAGAACAGATATATGTATACCCATGTTCATCACAGCACTATTTACAAGAGCAAAAAGACAGAAACAACCTGTGCCCATCAACAGAAGAATGAAGAACTAAACTATGGTACATATACACAATGGAATACTATGCACCCCTAAAGAATAATGTAGAATCTACAAAACATCACACAACATGAATGAACTTGGAGGACATTGTTGTTGTGGTGGTTGTTGTTATGTGCTGTCGAGTCATCTCTGATACATAACGACCCTTCCTTGGGTTTCCAAGGCAGTATCACACGGAAGTAGATTGCCCAACCTTCCTTCTGAGGAGTGGCTGGTGGGTTTGAACCGCCAATCTTCTGGTTAGCAGTCAAGTGCCTTAGACACTTCACCAGCAGAGTGAAATAAATTAATCACAGAAGGATAAATATTGCATTAGTCTGTTATTGTAAAAAGTCAAGGAAAGGTTTATATTTGGAAGGCAAATTTCTTTGCTGGTTATCGGAGTAGGAGGAGAGGTATGGTAGTTAAATTTGTATGTCAACTTGTCTGGGCCTGTTATTATCCATGATGAGACTGGCATCAACTCCATGGTGCGATCTACCACAACCAGCTAAGTAGCTGCTTTAGGGATGTGGACTGCTTCTAGTATATAAGCAGCAGCTTTGGGAATGGTCTCTAGCTTATGGCACTCTTGAACCCTGCATGTAGTCATGTTGTTGTTCAGCAGCCTTCCATGCTCTGCCAACCTTGGAACTGTCAATGGACTTAAATTAATGGCCCGCTGTGTGCCTTGGTAACATCGGGACTGAGTCTTTTTACTTCTCAACCTTGGGTTTGTCAGTCTCAGCAGCCAGCAGCTATCTGAGTGAAGAAAAGCCTCTAGCTCCAGTGGGCTGGGAGAAGGAGGCAGAGCTAAACCTCAAGGTTGAGGGGCTTTCACCCAGCCCCTAGAGCCTGTCACTTTGAACTTGGACTTAAAGCCTCCAAATTGTAAGAATAAACTCCTGTTTGTTCAAGCCATCCCATTTGTGGTATTTTCTTGTCAGAGCAGCACTAGGTAACCAGAAAAGAAGGGGAGGAAACACTGCTAGATAGGTAGAGACAAGTACTGATCTGGGTGAAAGGAAGGGCAATGTACCAAATGTGAGTGATCAACGTGGTGGCGTTGAGAAAGAGGAAGACACACAGAGGTGCATGGGAAGTACAGATAACAAAGATGAACCCTTTTGCACATACAGTGCTGCATTGTCAGTGATGGTAAACATTGATCTATAGGTGGTTAGATGGGTGGACAGGCTGAACAATCAGGTATGTCTATGCATGGGTGAGTGTGCCCATGACCAAGTATAGGGTTGGCAGACAATGTTTCTACAAGTGTATTTGTATGTTCTGTAAGAATGTCCAGGTATATAGTAGAGCTGACAAGGGACAAGGTTGTACTCACGTCTTGGCCACAGGCAGCTACCTGGAGAGAGCAAGTAGTTAACCTGTGGTTTTGGGACCATGATAGCAGAGAACATCAAATTCAATTGGCATAACATACTACACAAAAACATGGTTCCACGTCCTTCTTTGACGAGTAGTTAACAGGGATCTTAAAAGCTTGCAAGCAGCCATCTAGATGCAACAACGAGTCTCTTCTCATCTAGAGCAAGGAAGAACCAAGAAAATCAAAGACACAGGAAATAATTAATCCAAGGGACTGGTACACTATGCCATCCTCAGCCTATATGACTATGAGACCAGAAGAACTAGATGGTGTCTGGCTACTACTGTCAACCTCTTGGATGGGGATCTCTGTAGGATATCCTGCACAGAGTGGGAGAACAATGTGGAACAAAACTCAAAATCAAATCGTTAAAAAAAAAAAAAAAGGACCAGGTTTGCTAGTCTGATAGAGTGTGGTCAAACCCCTGAGATTGTGGCCCCTAGCTGCCCTTCAGGTCTGGAATTGAGCCCACTCTTGTAGCTTCCAGCCAAACAATAGACAGGCTTAGGAGCTGAACATTTACATTAGGTAGATACATTCCTTGGAGAGAACAATCATGGGAGAAAGAAGGGCTGCTTATGCACAGGAAACAGCTTAGGGGGCAGGAGTGCATGGAGGGATGGACACAGGGAAGAGGTTACTATGGGAAGGAAGTGGGAGGGGAGCTGTTGCATTGTGGGAAATGACAGTCAATGTCATGAGACGAAGTGTATGTGAACTGCTGTATGGAAAATAAATTTGCTCTGTAAACTTCCACTCAAATCACAATACGAATTTTAAAAAAGAAATTCCAAAATAGCTTCATTTTGGAAAGAGAAGTAAATGAACAGTTAAAAGCTCTGTAAGTTTACAAAAAGTCCTTAATTTGGGGCCTCTTCAGAAATACTGGACTTAATGGACTAATGAATGTCATTACAAGACTCTCACCAAAGCTAGTGTCACTCAAATCTTTGTTGAGATGGAAAGACTTACAACAGGGATTATTTTTGGGAAGCGATTCTCAAACTTGAGGGTTGATATCTGTGATAAAAACTGCTTTCAAGTAACCTGTTGATAAAATTCAGTGGAACCCAGATGATAATCACATTGTGATGTGTATATTTACACTTTTTCAGTTTAAGGCTGATTTTTAAATGGCTTTCACTAAAATTGTTGATCTTACATTGCAAATTGGGAGCTCTGGTAGCATAGTGCCTAAGGCATTTGACTGCTAACCAGAAGGCTGGTGGTTCAAACCCACCAGCCACTCCTCGGAAGGACGGTTGCCAATCCTACTTCTGTAGAGATACTGCCTCAGAAACCCAAGGAGGGGTCGCTATGAGTAGGGCTGACTCAACAGCAAATAACAACAACAACAGCAACACATTGCAAATTAAATCTTGGGATTGTCAAACTAGGATAACTGGTTCATTGTTGCCAGAGAAGAGTATAAACATGGCTGCAGCTGTCATTCTATTGTTTCTCAAGCAAGCCAGCAAGGGCAAGAATGGTGTTAGAAGAGGTCACCAGCCCAATTCTGTCTTCAAACATTCTGTGTGTTTTATCTGAATTCCACAGTGATTTAAAATATATTGAGCCAACCTTTGAAAATAAGAAAATTCCAAGAAAAATCTGGAATTCTGGATTCTCTTGGAAAAAGAAAATATTTGTCAACAAAAGGTCAGCATTTCTGATAGCAACAATTGGCTGGAGATCAGTCATGGTAGCAGGCTCTCCAGGCAATGCTATCCAGGTCTACAGAATTCACCCTTCCCATTTGAAACATCACCAACCCAAATGCCAGCTTTATAAGGGCAGAGACCCTTTCATTCGTTCCTACATCCTCAGAATCTAGAACAGAGTGGTGAGTAGTGGGTACTGGATGAATATTTGTTATTGAATGAAATTATCTCAAAGGCAGAGGCAAAAGCAGACAGAGAACTTTAATAGGTGGCTTTAAGACAATAGGGAATGGTTAGGAACTGTCACAATGCATATACTCAATCTAAATATATATATATATATATATATATATATATATATATATATATAGTGATACTGCCTCAGAAACCCAAGGAGGGGTTGCTATGAGTCAGGTCTGACTTGACGGCAAATAACAACAATGACAACAACACACACACACACACATATATATATACACATATGTGTGTATATACACACACACACACACACACACACATGTGCGCAGGCCAAAAAAATCCACCAGTACTCTAGCAAACAATATCCATACATCATTCTCCATATGCTGTTATTTTCTTATAACTAAATATTTCTCTGTACTTATGCTTTTATAAAAAGTAAGGCCACAACACAACACAAACAGCAGCTATACATGAGGACTTCACCAGATGGAATACACAGGAATCAGATTGACTACATCTGTGGTAAGAAGAGATGGAAAAGCTCAACATCTTCAGCTAAAACAAGGCCAGGAGCTGATTGTGGAACAGACCATCAACTGCTCATACACAAGTTCAACTTGAAGTTAAAGACAGTTAAAACAAGTCCACAAGAGCCAATATGATCTTGAATATATCCCTTATGAATTTAAAGACCATCTAAAGAATAGATTTGATGCATTGAACACCAATGATAAAAAACCAGAAGAATTGGGGGATGACATCAAGAACATGATCCATGAAGAAAGTAAGAGGTCACTAAAAAGAAGAGAAGAGAAGAAAAGACTAAAATGGATGACAAAAGAGACTCTGAAACTTGCCCTTGAATGGAGAGTAGCTAAAGCAAATGGAAGAAATGACAAGATAAAAGAGCTGAACAGAAGATTTCAAAGAGCAGCTCGAGCAGACAAAACCAATTACTATAATGAAATGTGTAAAGACTTGGAGTTAGAAAACCAAAAAGGAAGAACATGGTTGGCATTTCTCAAGCTAAAAGAACTTAGGAAAAAATTTAAGCCTCATGTTGCAGTATTGAAAGATTCTATGTGCAAAATATTGAATGATGCAGGAAACATCAAAAGAAGATGGAAGAAATACATAGAGTCACTGTACCAAAAAAGAACTGGTAGATCTTCATCCATTTCAGAAGGTGCCATATGATCAGGAACCAATGGTACTGAAGGAAGAAGTCAAAGCTGTACTAAAGGAATTGGCAAAGAACAAGGCTCCAGGAATTGATGGAATACCCACTGAGATGTTTCAACAAACAGATGCACCACTGGAGGCACTCACTCAGTTATGCCAAAATATTTCCAAAACAGCTACCTGGCCAGCTGACTGGAAGAGATCCATTTGTACCCATTCCAAACAAAGGTGATCCCACAGAATGTGGAAATTATAGAAAAATATCATTAATATTGTTAATGTAAATTAATATTGTTAAAAAGGGGTGGGAGGCAAGAAGCAAGGCTAGGCCCCAAGCCCCCTAGATACAGGAAAGGGAGGGAGGAGAAAAGGCTGGGGACCTCCGAAGCTGGCATCATATCCAGGTAAAAGGGGCAGGAGGCAAGGCTAGGCCCCAAGCCCCATTGAGCCAGAAAAGGGAGGGAGCAGGAAAGTCTCAGGATCAGCAGAGCAGCAGGATTTTCAGGTAAAAAGGGGCAAGAGGCAAGGATAGGCCTCAAGCCCCCCAGAACCAGGAAAGGGAGGGAGCAAGAGAGGCCTAGGACCTCCAGAGCAGCAGGATATCCAGGTAAAAAGGGGCGGGAAGCTAGGCTAGAGCCCGGAAAGGGAGCTCACTAGAGCCAGGAAAGAGAGGAAGCAGAAGAGGCTTAGGAACTCCAGACTGGCAGGATATACAGGTAAAGGGGAGGGAGGCAAGCTAGTCCCAAGCCCCCTAGAGCCAGGAAAGGGAGGGAGTGGCCAGGGATCACAAAGTGGCAGGTTCCAGGTAGGAATTAGGTAAGGGGAGGGCACAGAGTTTCCCAACAGCTAAGGGAGACAAACTTTTCTGTCAGTTTGTCATCCTGTGGGGTTTGTACATTGCTGTGAGGCTTGAGGCTGTGCCACTGATGTTTCAGAAACCAGCAGAGTTGGACATGGTGCATAGGTTTCAATGCAGCTTACAGACTAAGACAGACTAGGAAAAAGGAGGAGGCCATCCACTTCTCAAAAATTGGCCAGGGAAAACCTTATGAATAGCAGAGAAACACTTTCTGATACATTACTGAGCAACTTTATGAATAGATCAGAAACAATGTCTGACACAGTGCAGGAAAATGAGCCCCTTGGGTTGGAAAGCACTCAAAATAGGTCTGGGAAAGAGCTCCCTCATCAGAGTAGAACCTACCTTAGTGATATGGATGGAGTGAGTCTTGCAAGACTTCCATGTGCTGACATGGCACAACTAAAATTGAGAAGAAACAGCTGCAAACACCATTAATAATTGGAACATGGAATGTATGAAGTATGAATCTAGGAAAATTGGAAGTTGTCAAAAACGAAATGGAACAGATAAAGATTGACATCCTAGGCGTTGGTGAGCTGAAATGGATGGGTTTTGGACATTTTGAATCAGACAACCATATGATCTATTTAATGCTGGGAATGACTAATAGAAGAGGAGTGGTGTAGCATTCATCATCACAAAGGATGTTTTAAGATCTGTCCTGAAGTACAATGCTGTCAGTGACAGGGTAATATCCACACACCTACAAGGAAGACCAGTTAATATTACTATTATTCAAATTTATGCACCAACCATCAAAGCCAAAGATGAGGAAATTGAAGATTTTTATCAACTTCTGCAGTCTGAAATTGACTGAACATTCAATCAAGATGTGTTGCCTATCACTGGTAACTGGAATGCAAAAGTTGGAAACGAAGAAGAATCACCAATAGTTGGAAAATTTGGCCTTGGTGACAGAAATAACGCTGGAGATCACATGATAGAATTTTGCATGGCCAATGACTTATTCACTGCAAATACCTTTTTTCAACAAATAAATAGTGGCTGTACACGTGGACTTCACCAGATGGAGTACACAGGAATCAGATTAACTACATCTGTAGCAAGAGGAGATGGAAAAGTTCAATATCTTCAGCCAAAACAAAGCCAGGAGCTAATTGTGGAACCGAACCATCAACTGCTCATATGCAAGTTCAACTTAAAGTTGAAGACAATTAAAACAAGTCCTTGAGAGCCAAAATATGACCTTGAATATATCCCTCCTGAATTTAGAAACCATCTAAAGAATGGATTTGATGTATTGAACATCAATGACCGAAAACCAGAAGAATTATGGGATGGCATCAAGAGCATCATCCATGAAGAAAGCAAGAGATCATAAAAAGACGAGAAAGAAAGAAGAGACCAAAATGGATGTCAGAAGACACTCTGAAACTTGCCTTTGAGCAGGGCAAAGTTAAAGCAAATGGAAGAAATGACAAGATAAAGGAGCTGAACAGAAGATTTCAAGGAGCAGCTCGAGAAGACAAAGCCAATTATTATAATGAAATGTGCAAAGACCTGGAGTTAGAAAACCAAAAAGGGAAGAACACAATGGACATTTCTCAAGCTGAAAGAACTGAGGGAAAAAATTAAGCCTCGAGTTGCAATATTGAAAGATTCTATGGCAGAATATTGACTGATGCAGGAAGCATCAAAAGAAGATGGAAGGAAAGCACAGAGTCACTGTACCAAAAATAATTGGTTGATTTTCATCTGTTTCAGGAGTTGGAATATGTTCAAGAACCAATGGTATTGAAGGAAGAATTTGAAGCTGCACTGAAAGAACTGGCAAAGAACAAGGCTCCAAGAATTGATGAAATACCCATTGAGAAGTGTAAACAAATGGATGCCCTGCTGGAGGCACTCACTCAGTTATTCCAAGAGATTTGGAAGACAGTTACCTGGCCAACTGACTGGAAAAGATCCATATTTGTACCCATTCCAAAGAAAGGTGATCCCACAGAATGTGGAAATTAT
>NW_006921599.1:1521269-1528226 GCF_000298275.1 Orycteropus afer afer
CTGTACATAGACCAGGAGGCTGTTGTTCAAACAGAAAAAGGGAACACTACATGGTTTAAAATCAAGAAAAGAGTGAATCAGTGTTGTATTCTTTCATCATACTTATTCAATCTGTATGCTGAGCAAATAATCTGAGAAGCTGGACTATATGAAGAAGAACATGGTATTAGGATTGGAGGAAGAATCATTGACAACCTGCAATATGCTGATGACACAACTTTGCTTGCTGAAAGTGAGGATGACTTGAGGCTCTTACTGATGAAGATTGAAATTAGAAGTCTGCAGTATGAATTACATCTCAATATAAAGAAAACAAAATTCCTCACAACTGGATGTATAAGCAGCATCACGATAAGTGGAGAAAAGATTGAAGTTGTCAAAGACTTCACATTGCTTGCTTCTACAGTCGACGACAATGGAAACAGCAGTCAGGACATTAGATGATGTATAGCACTGGGCAAGTTGGCTGCAAAGGGACCTCTTTCAAGTGCTGAGGAGCAAGGATGTCTCCTTGAGGACTAAGGTGTGCCTGACACAAACCCTGATATTCTCAATTACCTTATATACACATGAGAGCTGGACAATGAGTAAGGAAGGACGAAGAAGAATTGATACTTCTGAGTTGTGGTGCTAGTGAAGAATGCTCAAAGTACTGGGGAGTGCTAAAAGAACTAACAGATCTATCGTGGAGGAACTGCAGCAGGAATGCTCCTTGGAAGCAAGAATGGCAGACTTCATCTCACCTACTTTGGTCATGTTGTCAGAAGGGACCATTCCCTGGAGAAGGATGTCATGCTTGGTAAGGTGGAGGATGGACAAAAGAGTGGAAGGCCCTCAATGAGATGGATTGACACAGTGGCTGCAACAATGAACTCAAGTATAGCAAGTATCATGAAGCTGGCACAGGACCAGGGTGTGTTTCATTCTGCTGTGCACAAGGTCACTATGAGTCAGACATGACTCAATGGCACCTAACAACAATAATACAACATGGCCACAAGTGTCTAGAAAAATGGGAAATATCACACAGCCAGCATACTTCATTCATTTATATTTCTTGCCTGGCCCCTATAGGCATCTGAAGTTGCAGATTCTTAGAGAGAGATGAGAGTAGGTTCAGTACTCACAAAAACAAACTGCTCAACCATACTTTTCCTTTAGCCTCACCAGTAGTTTCTGCACTCAATCTAAATCTAGATTGGAGAATAAAGAAAAAGAGTAATAAAAAAAAAAAAAAAAACCTAACATCCTATCATACTACATGAAGAGTTAGAAAGGCAATGTAGAATGAACTTGGCTTTAGGGTTAGATAGTCTTGGTTCAAATCTTGTACACAAGTGAAAGTTGGCTAACCTCTATGTTTCCATTTACTCTTCAAGATATTTGATAAAGTTAAAAGGTGTTTATGTCATATTTCTGGCTTCTATGAAAGATTTAGAAAGCTAGACAGCACACTATTCCCAAGCTTAAAGCAAAAAACTATCCTGGATAATATACAAATTTGCAACTTTTATTATATCCACCAGAAAGCTGGTCACAGGGAAAACAATTAACCTAGAATCTAAGGGAAAATAGTGGCTCGAAAGAATGACAGGACATGAGCACTTCCTTTCTAGCAGACATGCAACCCTTATAAACCAGTAAAAATTCAGCTAAAAAAGAAAAAAAGTTTACAAATTGCTACAGTATAATTATAGCCTAACTTAAAAGTTTAGAACTTGTGGAATCTGCAAACACAAGGGGATATCACACCCACTCACAGACTCTTCTCCATGGATCCCCTGTACTCTCTTAAGAAAAACTGAAGACAAAACAAGAATCTGGGGCAGTGGTTCTAAACAGGAGACATGTTTCACTATCTGGACATATTTTTGTTTGTCATTGCTGGAGCATGCTACTGGTAATCAAAAAGTTGAGGACATAAATGCTGCTAAACATCCTACAATACAAAGAATAGCCACTACACAAGAGAATAATCTGATCCAAAGTGGCAATAGAGCTACTGTTGTAAAACACCGGTCCAGATAAAGCCCCCCTCATGATAAAATTTTGTTGGGGATAGAACAGAGATCACTGCAGGAACGCACAAAGCCCTGACTAGACACTTCACCTCTATCAACTCTAAGGAACAAAAGCCAAAACATGCCTGGGGGAGAACAACCAACCCTGGACCACTGGCTAAGATCACTGTGGTTTGAAGAGAACACAAAAGTACTCTCTAACACTCCTCGGAAGGAAGGTTGGGCAATCCTACTTCAGTAGTGATACTGCCTCGGAAACCCAAGGAGGGGTCGCTATGAGTCAGGGCTGACTTGATGGCACATAACAACAACAACAACAACAATCTTTTCATTGAGGCAAGAAAGCATCCTGTAACCAAATTACTAGCTGTCTTCTACATCAGTGGGAGGATCTGGGTCACCAAGAAGGACCTACTTTTGAGAGCTAGATACACAGCTACTTCCTAAGACTTGGCAAAACAGTGAAGAATAGTTTCACCATCAGGTAAAAAACACTAACAAATAAAAGCAGTGTTATAGCAAGAGAAGAGTAAAAAGATGGAGAGAATCTAATGCAGTGACAAGGGAACACCCAAATTTGAAGTTAGAGCAGACATTGAGAAAACTTCTCCAATAAATCAATCACTATTCTAACCACAAGTTAACATTGGAGGAATTTGAAGCCAGTTATATACTGAGGAGAGACATAACAACAACAACAACAAAACCCTAAATCCAGATCAATTCTTGACTGGCTCAACCCTGTAACACTAGAAGACTAGCAAAATAAGTCATACCAGTCTGGTAATAAGTAATATTTATCTCAATCTTTGTAATCTTATAAAAAATGTCTGACTTTGAGACAAAATTAGGGGACAACTAAAAAATTCAGAAAAGGGAAGGGTAAGCACCTTGTAAAAGGACAAAGCAATCAAGATAACCAGATTCAGATATGACTTGGATGTTGGACTTGTCAGATACAGAATTGAAAATAACTATAATTAATATTTTAAAGGCTCTAGTGGGGAAAAAATGACAACACACATGAATAGATAAGATGTTTTACCAGAAAGATGGAAGCTATAAAAAAGACTCAAATGGAAATACTACAAATGAACAATATGGTAACAGAGATGAAGAATACCATTGTTAGTATTTACAACATAACTGAGGATTGAGCTAGTTAACTCAAACTATCACCAATAGAAATCACCAAAATAAAACAAAAAGCGAAAATGAGGGTGAAAAAATATATATAGGAGAACATCCAAGAGTAGTAGGACACATTCAGATTTTCTAACATACCTGTGGGAGCTCTGGTGGCATAGTACCTAAGGCATTTGACTGCTAACCAGAAGGCTGGTGGTTCAAACCCACCAGCCACTCCTCAAAAAGAAGAAGATTGAGCAATAATTGGAATACAGAAGGAGAAGAAAGAAAGCACAAATCAAAAGAACTATTGAAGGAAAAATGGCTAAAAATTCCCTTAAATTAATTACAGACACCTAAGCACAGATGGAAGGAGCTCACAGTACACCAACTAGAATAACACACACACATCTAGATACATCATATACAAACTGCTGAAAAGCAGTGCAAAGAAAACTTCTTGACAGTTGCTACAAAAAAGATGCATAGTACATACAGAGGAAGAAAGACAAAAATTGCATCAAATTTGTTTAGAAATTGTGAAATGCAGAAGATAGTGATGAATATCTTTAAAGTGCAGAAGAAAAACACTTGTAAACACAAAATTCTATACCCAGCAAGAATAGCTTTCAAAATTGAAAGAAGGGCTGGACCTTCTGGCTTTGTTAGATTGAAGAGATTATCAAATCCTATCCCCTCCCCTCTCCCAAAAAAGTATAATATAAAATTCTGGGAAAATAGTCCAAAACAGTCATTTGAACACTCTGTAAAATGACCAGAAATAAAGAATAAAGTCAGAAACATTCATTGATGGAATATTGTTGAGTTCAGTTAAGATATTTAGAAGCCTGTGACATTCTTAGAGTTTCCTCCCATATTTTCACTCCTTCCCATGAACCCTCTAGTTCAGATCATGTTGTAGGGCTGCAAGAGAAAGGCTGGATGTAAAAACCAGCAATTTCATTTGTGGAGGAAAATGATTTAATTTGATATTGAGGGTAGAAAAAGCATACCCAAGTTTATTATCAGCAAAAGTAGCAAACTCAGTGGTACAAAAATGGTGGAAGTTCACAGCTCTCATACTCTGAGCTGTCATCCCACCTAGGGTGAGAATTAGACCACTGCAGTAAACAGAAATTTGACAGGAAGTACCTGGCAGTAAGAAAACCAAAGAAGGACTGGATAGGTGCCCCACAGCTCTCTAGCTGAACTGGGAGGCTGTACACATGTGCAGGGGAGAAGTGAGAGGAACTGAATTATATACACATCCCCAGTTGACTCAGACACTGCGTGGATCTTCAGGAAAGACCCAGGAGAGCCTGGCAGAAATTAATTCCAATTACCTTAGAAAACTGTCTGAATTTTTAATGTGCTCCCAACTTTACATACAAGTCCATCAACAGGGGATAAAAACCTTACAGGTTCAAGCCTCTGACCAGTTATTGGTTGACCATTTAGCTATGCAGATAAAGGAGCAACCATTAAAACTCAAACTTTGAAATTTTTAAATTGAGCAGAGACATCAGTAGTCACATGCAGTGGGGATTACAGATTCAAAAGATTAAGTTCACACAAATTACTAAAAACAAAAAGACAAGCAAAACAAAACAAAATAAAATACCAGAAATTATAAATCTCAAGGAAAAAATTCAGATCCATATGCTACATACACTATCTAATATGCCTGTTGTTCATTTAAAAAAATACAAAACAGTATAAAAATAGGAAAAGGTGACCTATCATTAGGAAAATAAATTGTCAATAAAAATTAACTCTGAGTAGGTAAGTAGGTTGTATTTAGCAAACAATTCAAAATGTTTACTGTAACTATGTTCAAAGAACAATCTTGAGAGTATTAAAGAGAGCTATAATAATAGATGAAAAATAGGAAATCTCAAAAGGAAAATAAGCTATAAAACTAACCAAAAATAAATTCAAGACCTGAAAAAAAAAAATAATTACTATTTTTTTTAAAAAAATTATCAAATGGGCTCAGCAGCTGATGTAAGATGGCAGAGAAGGAATCAAGAATACTAGATCAATGAAAGTTATTCCATCTGAAGAACAGAAAGAAAAAAGAAGTGAAGAAAAATAAATAAAACCTCAGAGACCATAGAATATCTTAGCATACTAGCATACATGTAATGAGAGTTCAGGAAGAGAGCAGATATATTGAGAGACATTAAAAAAAAAGGTGAAAAAACAATAGCCAAAAACTACTTAACTTTGATTAAAAATATTAATCTTCAAATCCAAGAAGTCTAATGAGTTACAAGTAGAATAAACACAAAAGCATCCACACCTAGACTCATCATATTCAAAATTTTGAAAGTCAAAGCTAAAGCAGAAAGCTTGAAATTATCCTTTACCAGAGGACAAAATATGAAAAACAGCTGACTTCTCATCCAAACAATGAAAGCCAGAAGGCAATGGAATAGGACATTCAAAACAGTGAAAGAAATTAGTGTCAACCAAGAATTTTATATGCAACAATACTATTGCTGAAAAAGTGAGAAGAAATAAAGAAATTCCCAGATTTTTTTGAAAAAAAGCCTTAGAAAATTTGTTGTTTATAGAACTCTTTTATAAGAAATAGAAAAATAAGTCTTCCAGACTAAGATCAAACGTTATGGGAAGAAACAGAGAGCACTGGACAAATAAATGTATGAACAAATATAAATATATATATAAATGTAAGTCAACTGCCAAGGAACTGATTCAAGTGCTGAGGAGCAAGGATATCTCATTGAGGACTAAGGTGCGTCTGACACAAGCCATGATATTTCCAGTCGCCTGGTATGCATGTGAGAGCTGGACAATGAATAAGGAAGACCGAAGTAGAGTTGATGCTTTTGAGTTGTGGTGCTGGCGAAGAATGCTGAAAGTACCGTGGACTGCTAAAAGAACTAACAGATCTGTCCTGGAGGAAGTGCAGCCAGAATGGTCCTTGGAAGCAAGAATGGCCAGACTTCGTCTCACCTATTTTGGTCATGTTGTAAGAAGGGACCATTCCCTGGAGAAGGATGTCATGCTTGGTAGGGTGGAGGGTTGACGAAAGAGGGGGAGGCCTTCAAGGAGATGGATTGATACAGTGGCTGCGATGATGGGCTCAAGTATAGCAGGGATTGTGGGGCTGGCATGGGATCGGGCAGTGTTTCGTTCTGCTGTGCATGGGGTCGCTATGAGTCGGAAACGACTCGACGGCACTTAACAACAACAACAACAACAACATATCATTTTTTCCTTGCCTTTTCTTTGTTTCTTTTAAAGGCATGAGATTGCATAAAGTAATTATAATATTATATTGTTGAATTTGCAAAAAATATATCTGCAAAAAAATAATAGCACAATGGATGGGAAAACAATGGGACTATATTAGAGCAATGTTGGTATATTTTAATTAAGTCAATATTAACTTAAAGTGGGTTACGATAAGTTAAGTTGCATACTGTAACACCTCCGGCATGCGTAAAGAAATAATTCTTAAAATAGTTTAAAGAATTAACAGAGGAATTAAAATAATACACTAATAATACTTGTTTAATAGAAAGAAGGCAGTAAAGAATAAGATAAAGACACAGGATATATCAAAAACCAATAGCAAAATATCACTTGTAAACCCAATTATGTCAATACTTACATTGTACTAACACCTCAATCAGACAGAGTGCCAGAATGTTTATATATATATATTTGTTGTTGTTGTTATGTGCCGTCGAGTCGGCCCGACTCATAGCAACCCCTCCTTGGGTTTCTGAGGCAGTATCACTACAGAAGTAGGATTGCCCAACCTTCCTTCCGAGGAGTG
>NW_006921599.1:1528401-1543737 GCF_000298275.1 Orycteropus afer afer
TATATATATATGTACATGCTATTTACACACCTCAAATTCAAAGACATAAATAAGTTGAAAGCAAAAGAATTAAAAAATATATACTATATAAACAATAAGGGGCTCTGGTGGTGCAATGCCTAAGACATTTGACTGCTAATCAGAAGGTTGGTGGGTCAAGCCCTCGAGCCACTCTGTGGAAAGACAATGAGACAAACTACTTCCATAAAAATTTACTTCCTTGGAAACCTAAAGGAGGTTGTTATGAAGCAGAATTGACTTAACAGCAGTGGGACACAAACAATAATCACAGAAGAGCTATGCGATCACATTAATATTATTATTATTATAAATAAGATTATAGAATATTTATAAGAATATTACTTGAGTCAAAAAAGGGTATTTCATAACAATCTGTATACACAACTAACAATAGAGCAATAAAATAAAAGAAAAAATAACTGACATACTGAAAGGAAAAATAAACAATTCAACATTTATAACAGAATATTTTAATATTCCACTACCAGTAATTGATAGGACAACTAGACAGAAAATCAAAGAGAACATAGAAGAACAACATTACTAACCAACTTAACTTAGTTTTATAGAAACACCCCACTCAAAAGAAAATACATCTTTTCAAGTGCAATATTCTCCAGGATAGACTGTATGTCAGGCCATAAAATAAGTCTAAGTAAATTTAAAACAATTAAAATTATTTAAAGTATGTTCTCTGGCTCAAAATAAATTAGAAATTAACAACAAAAATTTAGGAAGTCCACAAATATTTGAAAATTAAACAACACAGTTCTGAGTAACTCATGGTTCAAAGAAGAAGCCCCAAAGGAACTTAGAAAATACTTTTAATTGAAAGAAAATTTAAAAATAAAATAAGATATATAAAAAAATAATAACATGTTCTGGTGGCGTAGTACCTATAGCATTTGACTGCTTACCAGAGATTGTCAGTTCAAACCCACCAGCCACTCTGTGGAAGGAAGACTGGGCAATCTACTTCCATAAAGATTTACCACCTTAGAAATCCAAAGGGGGTCACTATGAGTCAAAATCGACTCTATGGCAATGAGTGGTGTTTTGGGTTTTTAAATATTGAGGATACAGCTAAAGCAGTGATTAGAAGGAAATGGTAAGCTTAAAATGTCTGTATTGTACAAGAAGAAATGTCTAAAGTCAATAATCTAAAATTCTAACCTTAAAAAAAATGTAGAAAAAAAACAACAAATTAAATCCAAAGCAAGCAGAAGGAAGCAAATAATTAAAATAAGAGTGGAAATAAATGAAATAGAAGACAGAAACACAATAGAGAAAAATCAATGAAACCTTTGGTTGGTTCTTTTAAAAAAGCAACAAAATTGATTAACCTTTAGCTAGACTGCTTTTGAAATAGAGAAAAAAGACATAAATTACTAAAATAAGGAATGAATGTTGAGAAAACACTGTGGATCCTAATAAAAATTAAAAAGATTATAAAGGAATATTATTAATAACCCTATATTAGAAAACTTAGAAGGAATGGACTAAGATCTACAAATTACCAAAAGCAACTCAAGAAAAAAATATAATATCCAATGTACTTATAAAAAAAGTAAAGAAACTGAACAGCAATTTCAAATTTTCCCACAAAGGAAACCACAAGTGCAGATGACTTCATGATGAATTTGATCAAATACTTAAAGAAGAAATAATACCAACCCTTCACTAATTCTTTCAAGAAATGAAGGAGGAGAGAATATTTTCCATATCTTTCTGTGATCTAGTATTCTGATCATAGAGGCCAGCCAAAGACATCACAAAAAAATAAATCTAAAGATCAATATTCTTTATAAACATAAATGTAAAAGTCTTTACAAAAATATTAGCAAACCAAATCCAGTAACATAGACAAATATTGTACACATTATACAAGAGAAATTTATCCCAGGAATGTAAAATTGATTTTATATCTGATAATGCACTGATATAATAAACCCTATTAACAAAATAGCAATTCAAAAGTACATGATCATCATTAACAGATATAAAAATAATTGATGAAATTTCATAAAAAACAATTAGAAATAGATGGGAATTTTTTCAATTTGATCAAAAGTAAACATAAGAAACCTACAATTAACATCATACTTTAAGGTAAATAACCGAATAGTTTCTCCGTAAGATTGGGAACAAGGTAAGAATGTCCATTCTAGAATTTCTATTACATGAGACTTTCTGTTTTGTGCAGGAAAGCAGGACAAAGAAAGAAAAATAATGTAAATTTGAAATAAAGAAGTAAAATTGCCACTATTTTAAAATAACATAATTCTGTATGTAGAAAATTCTAAAGAATAAAAAGAAAAATATGCTATAATAAATGAACTTAGCAAAGTTGTAAGATACAAAATCAGTAAAGAAATTCCACTTTATTTTTACATACTAACAATGAACAATCTGAAAATGAAATTAAGGAAATAATTTTATTTGCAACAGCATTTTTAAAAATAAAATATTTAGGAATATTTGATAAAAGAAGTACAAACCAGTACATGAAAAGTACAAAATATTGCTAGAGAAATTAAAGTAGATATAAATAAAGGTAAGCTTATCCCTGTTCATGGATTGAGAGAACTAATACTGATAATTCCTCCCCAATGGATCTGAGAAAGACTTTTTGTAGCAATTGACAACCTGATCCTAAAATTTATATTAAAATGCAAAAGGCCTAAAGTGAGAAAAATAATTTTTAAAAAGAGACAGCTCAGGGGCTAGGAGTGCATGGAGGGATGGTCAAGGGGAAGCAGTAGCTATTGGGAGGAAGTGGGAAAGGAGATGTTGCATTGTGCTAAATTGTGGTCAATGTCATGAGACAAAGTGTATGTGATCTGCTGTATGGAAAGTGTATTTGCTCTGTAAATTTTCACCCAAATCACAATAAAAATAAAAATTTTTAAAAAGAAAAGAAGAAAAAGTGTAGAACGTACATTACCAAATGTTTTAATTTATTATAAAGCTACAATCATCAAGACAATTTGCTATTGGTGTATGGCAGGGCCTACAGTCATGGCTGATGGAAACAATGGCACCACACATGTTGCATAGTAACCAAATCTCTTGCACATCACATTTTGACCCAAGCAGGAAACAGGCAGCGGTGCCCCACACAAATATGGCAGCCAATCACATCATTTTGAATGTGTGTTACTCTCCACTGTGGTCAAAATGCAAGGCTCAAGAGATTTGTTTGCTATGTAATGCACATGCTACTCTTGTTTCTGAGGGCCAGGACTGAACCAGTTCAAACCGATTTGAAACTGTATTGCAAGTATGGGAAAATGTATCAATCAAACAGAATAGACAATTGAGAAATAAACCCTCACATTTATGGTCAATTCATTTTTAACAAAGGTGCCAAAGTATTCAATGAGGATGGATAGTCTTTCCAAGAAATGGTGCTGGTATGATTGGATATCTATAAGTAAAAGAATTAACTTAGAGTTTTTGCTGAGTTGAGTAAACCCACTGCAACAGAGTCAATTCTGGCTCATAGTGACCCCATAAGATAGAGTAGAACTGCCCCAATGGATTTCCAAGGCTGCAAGTCTTTACAGAAGCAGTCTCATCTTTCTCCCATGGAGAAGTTAGTGGGTTTGAACCACCAACTTTTTGGTTAGCAGCCAAATGCTTTAACCACTGTGCCACCAGAGCCCCTTTTCTGAGTTGAATTCCGTCCCCTAAAATTTCATGTCTACTCAGAACAGAGTGTGACTTTATTTGGAAATTGGCCCTTTGTAGATGTAATTTGTTAAGTTGAATTATACTGGATTATGATGGGCAATGAATTTCCTCCTTATAAGAGAGAAAGAGGACACACAGGGAAGATGGTCATGTGAAGACAGAGGTAGAGATTGAAGTTATGCTGCAGTGAGCCAAGGACCACCAAGGATTACCACAACCACCAGAAGCTAGAAGTAAGAAGGACTCTTCTCTAGAGTTTTTGGAGGAAGCATGGCCCTAGCAATGCCTCATTTTGGACTTTCAGCCTCCAAAACTATGAAAGAATAAATTTCTAATTTTTTTTAAGCCACCACGTTTGTTGTGCTTTGTTAAGGCAGCCCTATTGACAGAGAACTTCCAGAAATGCAAACTGGATTCAGAAGGAGACATGGAGCAAAGGATATCATAGGTAATCTCAGATGGATTTTGGCTCAAAGCAAAGAATACCAGAAAGATATTTATTTGTGTTTTATTGACTATGCAAAGGCATGTGATTGTGTGGACCATAACAAATTGTGGGTAACATAGAGAAGAATTCCAGAACACTTAGTTGTACTCATGAGGAACCTGTACATAGACCAGGAGGCTGTCGTTCAAACAGAACAAGGGGATACTACATGGTTTAAAATCAGGAAGGGAGTGCATCAGAGTGGTTGCCTGTCACCATATTTATTGAATCTGTATGCTGAGCAAATAATCCAAAAAGCTGTACTATATAAAGAAGAACTTGGCATCAGGATTGAAGGAAGGCTCATTAACAACCTGAGATACGCAGACGACACAACTTTGCTTGCTGAAAGTGAAGATTATTTGAAGCACTTACTGATGAAAATTAAAGACTGCAGTCTGCAGTATGGATTACACCTCAATATAAAGAAAACAAAAATCCTCACAACTGGACCATTAAGCAGTATCACGATAAACGGAGAAAAGATTGAAGTTGTCAAAGACTTCATATTACTTGGTTCTACAATCAGCATCAATGGAAGACATCAAAAGATGTATTGCATTGAGCAAATCTGTTCCAAAAGACCTCTTTCAAGTGCTGAAGAGCAAAGATATCTCCTTGAAGACTAAGATGCGCCTCACCCAAGCTATGGTATTTTCAATTGCCTCATTGAATGTAAGAGCTGGACAATTAATAAGAAAGACCAAAGAAGAGTTGGTGCTTTTGAGTTGTGTTGGTGAAGAATGCTGAAAGTACCATGGACTTCTAAAAGAACTAACAAATGTGTCTTGGAAGAAGTGCAACCAGAATGCTCCTTGGAAGTGAGAATGGCCAGACTTTGTCTCACCTACTTTGGTCTTGTTGTCAGAAAGAACCATTCTCTGGAGAAGTATGTCATCCTTAGTAAAGTGGAGGGTTAACGAAAGAGGGGAAGGCCCTCAACAAGATGGATCGACACAGCGGCTACAGCAATGGGCTCAGGTCTAGTAGATGTTGTGAGACTAGCACAGGACCGGGCAGTGTTTCGTTCTGCTATACATAGGGTCCTTACGAGTCAGAGATAACTGGACGGCACCTAACAACAACAACAAGAAACTAAAGCAGATCCTTACATAACACCCACCAAAATAAACTCAAAATGGACCATATACCTTAATGAAGGAGCTAAAACTATAAAAATTCTAGAAGAAAACAGGAGAAAAATTTTGTAACCTTGGGTATCCTATTTACAATTAGCAAAAACAAAAAACAATCCAAAAATGAAAAGTACTTGAAAATTTTCAAGAGTGAAATTTTTACTTTTTAAAATGCAAATGTGGCAGTTTTCTATTGTTGTGTAACAAATTACCACAAATTTAGCAGATTAAAGCAACACCCATTTATTAGTTCACAATTCTATAGGTCAAAAGTCTGGCATGGCATGGCATGGCATGGCTGTGTTTTCTGCTCAAAATGAAATCAGCTGAATGATGTCAGCTGGATATTCTCTTCTGGAGCATAAGATCCTATTTCTGGCTCATTCCTGTTATTTGCAGAAATTCCGTGCCTGGCAGTTAAGGAATCCAAAACTCTTTGCTGGCTGTCAGTCAGGGATTGCTCTCATCTCTGGAGGCAGCCTCATTTCTCATCATGTGTGCCCCTCCATCTTCAAGCCAGCAGTGGTGCTTCATATCTTTCTGCTTATCTCTCTGACTTTCCCTTCTACCACTACCCAGTAAAAACTGCTTTTAAAAGGTCCACGTGATTAGATTACCCTACTTGGGTAATTTTCATATCTCAGGGTCAACTGACTTGGGACCTTGATTACGCTAGAATCCCTTTGCAGAAGTACTTTTATTAGCATTTGATTGAATAACCAGGAGATGAAAATCTTGGGGAAAGGAGCAGCTTTGAAATTCTGTCTACTGCAACACCATTGAGAAGACAAAACACAAGCCACAGACTGAGATAAAATATGTGCAAATCATATAACTAAAAATGACTCATATCCAGAATATGTGAGGAAAAAACAAAACAAAATAAGCTCTTATTCAATAAGCTCAATAAGAAAAAGACAAGCAACACAGTTACAAAATGGGCAAAATAGATGCATAGTCATTTTACTAAGGAAAATAGCTGAATGACTAATAAGTACATGAAAAATGCCCAACATCATTAGTCAATGCCATTCCTAGATATTTACCCAAATATAATATAAACTTATATCCACACAAAAATCTATTGACAAATATTTATAGTGGCTTTATTTTAATTATTCAAAACTGGAAATAACCCTAATATCCCTCAGTTGGTAAGCAGATAAACAAACTGTGGTATATCTATGCAAAGGAAAACTACTCAGCAATGAAAAGAATAAATAAATCTCAATATATTTTATTAAGTGAAAGAATCCAGACTCAGAAGTTACACATAATGTATAACTCCATTCAAATAACATTCTGGAAAAGACAAAACTAAATATTGAGAAAATATTCCAATGGTTGTCAAGAAAAGTGTGGCTACAAAATAGAACAAGGAAATTTTAAGAGATGATAGAATTGTTACAAACCTTGATTGTAAGTAATGGTGGTTACATGCATATGTACATTTGTCAAAACTGTGCTCTAGATAGTTACTATATCTTAATTAATAAAGAAAGTACTAATGTATGAAAATTACATAGAAAGAAAATAGCATTTCAAGGTAATACATGTGCAAGGAAAAAATAAAAAAATTAATACAAGTTTCTCACTACATATTTAAACCTATTGCCATTGAGCCTTTTATGACTCCCAGGGAGCCTGTAGGATATAATAGAACTGTCCCATAGAGTTTCTAAGCCTGTCATCTTTATGGAAGCATGCTGTCACATCTTTCTTTCATGGAGCAGCTGGTGAGTTTGAACAGCCAATCTTTTGGCAGAAGCTGAGTGCTTTAACCACTGTGCCCCCAGGGCTTCACCTTTACCTAACCCAATTAATAAACCATAGAGATAAGATTTTTGTCTATTTTAATTTATACTTGAAGTGTTTGGTTAACTTCATAACTATAAATAATACCATTAATGAAATAATAAACAGTTATGAAATATTTAAACAAAGTGGTTTTTTTTAATTGTTATTTAGGTTAAAATTTACAGAGCAAATTCACTTTCCGTACAGCAGTTCACATACATTTTGTGTCATGGCACTGACCACAATTTACCACAATGCAACATTTCCCCTCCTGCTTCCTCTAGTAGTCATCTCTTCCCTGTGTCCATCCTTCCATGCACTCCTGCCCCCTGAGCTATCTCCCTGTGCATAAGCAGCCCTTCTTTCTCCCATGATTGTTCTCTCCAAGGAGTGTATCTACCTCAGGTAAATGTTCAACTCATATGCCTGTCTTTTTAAACAAAGGTTTTTATCAATTTTATACATTTTACTTTCTTGCCATGAATGATTAAACTTTATCTCATCTATGTTATCTTCTTTTCCCTTTCTCACTATATCACTTCCATTATGAAAGTTACTTAAATATCATTATTTTCATATTTTTTCATGCCTTTATTAAATAATAGGGGATCTGGTGGCATAGTACCTAAGGCATTTGACTGCCATCCATAAGGCCCGTGGTTCAAACCCACCAGCCACTCCTCGAAAGGAAGATTGGGCCATCTACTTTCATAGAGATAACACCTCAGAAATGCAAGGAGGAGTCTCTATGAGTCAAATCGACTTGACGGCAGTGAGTTTTTTTTATAAAATAATGTCAAAACGTTTAAATATTTTCATAGTCTTTAGAAACAATCTCCTCACTTCTCCTTTTATGAGTATTTTAGAGTCTACAACCTTCCTACATCTCTTTTCCCATCTTCTATCTTCAATCTCTGTCAACTATACCTTTTTACTTTTAACTTTCTAAGTTGAAAATAAGGAGGCCTGGTGGCACAAACAGTTGATCACTCAGCTGCTAACTGAAATGTTGGCAGTTCATACCCTCTCATCCCCTCCACGGGAGAAAGACCTGGTGATCTGCTTCTGTAAAGATTACAGCCAAGAAAATCCCAGAGGGCAGTTCTACCCTATTATATGGGGTAACTATGAGTCACAATTGACTTGATGGCACATAACCACAACAAAAGTGAAAACATTTACATTCTTTCATAACCATAATAATTATTATAAAATTTTTGTGCTTGGCCTAGAAATTGATTCCAAAAACCGAATCTTCATAATAGCTTTATCATTGTGATCATATAAGTAATTCAAACTACAAGACCACATAGTTTACTAAGTTCCTTTTCCTCTGATTATATGTCATGGAAGGTACCTGGAGGCACAACAGTTAAGCAATTGGCTGCTAACTGAAAGGTTGGCGGTTTGAACCCATCCATCAGCTCTGCAGAAGAGAGACTTGACTATCTGTTCCTAGAAAGAGTATAGCTTGAAAAATCTGATGAGGCAGTTCTAGTTTGTCAAATGGGATCCTCCTGAGTTTAAATGGACTGGATGGCACACAAAGACATGACCCCTGTGCTTCTCAAAGGAACATGGACCCAGCATCAAGGTTAATTCCATTCTCCTTCTTTCCTGCCACCAATTGCTCAAAAGCATGTCCATAGGAGTCAAATTGTTATTTTGACCTTAACTTTATTCCGTAGTGATACTGCCTCAGAAACCCGAGGAGGGGTTGCTATGAGTCAGGTCTGACTCAATGGCACATAACAACAACAACAATTTTTAAAAATTTCTCCTAGAGTTTTTGTATTTTTAAGGGAAGAAACACATGCCTACTCACCATTCCACTCCATGGAATTTATCTTTGTTCTTGGAGTCCACTGATTTCTTGTTCCATACTGGACTGCTTGTTTCTAGGCCTACTGCAAATCTCTCATTCTGAAGTTTCTTTTCATTGAACTTCTACTTTAATTCCACTGTTTCTTGTCTTCCTTGGTTTTCCCCTTTGTTTTGCAAGAGTACATTTCTAAGAATATTTCTCAGTAGAAGTTAATTAAAAGTAAACTTTCTCATACTTGTATGTGTGGAAACATCTTTATTTGGCCCATACATTTCATTAATAGTTTGCATATATCATTTCAAGTTGCAAATTCAGAATGTTAACATTTTCTCATTATCTTCTAGAATGTAAATTTTAGAAGTCTTCATCAAATTTATTTTCAATCGTATTTTTGCCTTATTTCTAAAAGTTGTTAGGGTCTTCTCTTTACCTCAATGTTCTAAAATTTTACAATAAATTGTCAAGCTTTGGATTTTTTTATACCTTCTGCTTGATATGTAGTGGGCTTTTCTAATTTGGAAGGAATCCGTCTTCAGCTCTGGATTTTTCATCTACAGTTTGTATGGCCTACCTCAATTTTCTTTCTTCTCTTTCTCTGGAAATTCAGTGTTTCAATTTTTGGTTCCTCAAGTTGCATAGAGTTCTGTTGCATCATTTAATGATTTTTCCCATATTTTCTGAATCTTTGCTGTTTTTCCAATATTCTGAGACATTTCCTTAACAGTTTTTCAATGTCTTTTATTGATTTTTTTCCCTTCAATTTGCAATTAGACTTTTAACTTCCAAGAATTCTTTTTTGTTATCTGATATTTCCTTTTATGGCATCCTATTATTGCTTTGTAGATGCATGCAACACCTGTTTTAATTTTTCCCACTCATGTTATTGTTTTAATTTAAGTTCCCACTATCTTAATTATCTTTTTCTTCCAGGATAAGTTTTTCAGATTGTTCATCATGGTCTTTGTATTTTTTATGCTGTTTTTCCTCAAATACGTGACTATCTTGTTGATCATTCATATTTAGAGTACAAGAGAATTGAAAGGCTAATAGAACTCTTGTGTGCATGAGTTAGTTTTTTTGACGGAAGGTTTTATTTAAATAAAAGAATATGAGGCAATCATTAAACTATCCACTCCAATGTGAGAATAAAGTACCAGTACCCATACTACTAGGAACTCTGGTGGTAGAGTGCCTAAGGTATTTGACTCCTAACCAGAAGGCTGGTGGTTCAAATCCACCAGCCACTTCTTGGAAGGAAGATTGGGAGATCTACTTCCATAGAGATGCCTACTCAGAAACTCAAGGAGGGGTCTTTATGAGTCATTTGACTCAATGGCTGTGAGTTTTTTGGTTTGGTATCCATACTACTTGACTAAAATTTCCCCAATGATTGTTTCAAAACTTTAAAAAAGAAGAATCTCCTTAATTTTTGCATCTAGGTAGATGTTTAGCTGTCCACCATTCTTTGGTTTTCAATTGCACTTTTCTTCGAATATCTCAAAAATCAGTTTTGAAAAATTATGTACCTTTTACATGACTTCAGATTGACACAAAATTTTTCATCATAAGGTAAATATTGTCAAACAAATGATGTCTGTTATACTATAAATACTAACATTTTAAAATAACACTGTTACTTAACACTTATAAATACATGCAATGGAATGTAAATAAAATAGTATTTGATACCATCTACTAAAGATTAAAAAAAAAAAAAACATGAACTAGCTCTTCTTCACTGTTAATAATATTACAGCATTGCTTTTTTGAGTTGGACTCATATTTCTACTTAACTTCCCTTATAGAATTTAATAATTTTACCCTAATGTTGTTATATATTGGGACTTGAATCAATGTGTATTTTGTTGAACACTCTATATCTATAGCAAAGATATGTATATAAATTAAAATTATACTTCTTTCTATATTCTATATGCCTGTACTACTTTGTTAACTTTTTTCTTCTCAAATGAGTTGACCTTATAATAATTAGTTCAAAATTGAAAAAAAAAAAAAAAAACCATATGAATATGTAAGAACTATTGATAAATAGTTATCAAAAACAAAGAGTAAAAACTTTATTGCATAAATGGCTCCAAAGAAAAGAAGTGGCACAGGCCCACTGTGTTTAAATCTGCATATTGTATTTTGCACAACTCCAGGGGGTTCCCCTCAAACCAGAGCCTGTGTGAGGGGTTGTTGTTGTTGTTATGTGCTGTGGAGTCAGACCCAACTCATAGCAACCCCTCCTTCAGTTTCCAATGCGGTATCATGTACCCTCAGAGTAATATGCCTGTGCGGCTGTATGCAACCCCCCCTGCGTGGGGCTTTTTTGTTAAATTAGTTTATTTTTCTGTAGAGGAATATTACTGACTCATTTTAGCATCACCTTCATTGGTATGTTTTCTAGATATATAAACTGAGAAACATTATTCACATAAATAAGTAAATGGGAAGAGGAGTTCTGTTATAAATTATCATATCAACAAAAATTATATTAATTATGTATGAATTGGCATCTTGAATTTTTGTTTTTGATATTTAACACTCAGAAAATTCACTACTGTAATAGTACGATTGGGTAAAAGCTATGCCCACCTTTAAAAGATGACTATGAAAGAAGAGATGAATGTATGTTTAAGACAGATTACCAAAACCAAACTCACTGCTGTCGAGTCGCATCCGACTCATAGCGACCCCTCCTTGGGTTTCTAAGGCAGTATCACTACAAAAGTAGATTGCCCAACCTTCCTTCCAAGGAGTGGCTGGTGAGTTTGAACCTCAGCCTTCCGGTTAGCAGTCAAATGCCTTAAGCACTACACTACCAGATTAGCTTTTGAAAATAATTCACATGGAAGTAAGAAATCTGGTAATTAATTAATTTTAAACTCTCTGTGCCTGCAGACCCCTGTATAACTTTACATGTTGTAAATGTTGTGTGTGTGATGAGGGTGGCAAGGGAGAACTATGGTTTTGTTCTAAATTTCAATTAATCCTTGTATTTGCAGTCCTCGGAAGGAAGGTCGAGCAATCTACTTCGGAAGTGATACTGCCTCGGAAACCTAAGGGGGGATCGCTATGAGTCGGATCTGACTCGATGGCAGTGAGTCTTTTTTACTGGCCAACTATCCATGGTTCTGCCAGGGCTACTGGCCTCTTCTACTCAGCACTTCCTCTAAGCTGTCATTTTTCTTATTTTGTTTCATTAAAAAATACTTTTTCAACTCATTTTCATTTTCCAGAAATGTGTGGTCACCTGTTGTCTACAAGCACCTCTCCTCCTATCCTATGTGCTATTGTTAATCCTTTATTAACCCTTTAATAAAAACTCAAGAGATAATAAATGAGAAAAAAATACATATCTTGGTCCAAAAATCCATACTAAGATCCTAATAAGTAGCTATCATATTCATTGCTGTTGTTGTTAACTGTCACCAAATTGGCTCCCAACCCATGATGACCCTCATACTCAATAAAATGAAATGCTGTTCAGTCCTATGCTATCCCCGTGATGGGTTGCAAATCAGATCTTTGTGATCCATAGGGTTTCCAATGACTGGTTTTTGAAAGTAGATCATCAAGCCTTTCTTCCTAGTCCATCTTAGCCTGTATGCTTCACTGAAACCTGTTCAGCATCATAACAACAAGCAAACTTCTGCTGAAAGACCAGTGGTGGCTGTGCACAAGGTGCATCACCTAAGAAATAAACTTAGGTCTCCTGCATGGAAAGCAAGAATTCTACCACTGAGCTGCCTTTGCTCCCATTGTATCATTGTTGTTGTTGTCGTTATGTGCCATCGAGTTGGCCCGACTCATAGCGACCCCTCCTTGGGTTTCTGAGGCAGTATCATTACGGAAGTAGATTGCCCCATCTTCCTTCCAAGGAGTGGCTGGTGGGTTTGAATCGCCAGCCTTCTGGTTAGCTGTCAAGTGCCTTAGGCACTACGCTACCAGAGCTCCTTTATTAGCTTTTGTAAATGGAGCATTAACTTGTGTTCTACCCAAAGCAGTGGTATTAAGGGCAGCCAAACTGTCCCATTCACAGTTCAACCCTGCCATTTCACCATTAAAATGTACTCTGGCCTACACACATATTTGTATGTTCTATAAAAATGTCCGAGGAGTTCTGGTGGCATAGTGGGTAGACATTTTCTGCTAACCAGAAGGTCAGTGGTTCAAATCCACCAGCTGCTCCATGGGAGGAAGATGAGTCACTCTACTTCTGTAACGATTTATTACCTTAGAAATCCAATGGGGGGTCACTATGAATCATAATTAACTTGATGGCAGTAGGTCTGGTTTTGGTTTGGGGTTATATACATTACAGAGCTAACATGGGGCAAAGTTAAGATAACTTCTTAGCCACAACCAAGCACCTTGGGGGACTGGGTTGCTGGGCCTATGGGGTCATAACTATGGTTACAAGGGACATCAAGCTCAATTGGTACAACATAGGGCACAGAAAGATTGCTCCAGATCCAACTTTGGTGAGTAGCAACTAAGGTCTTAAAAGCTTGCGAGGTACCATCTACAAGGCAACTATTGGTCTTTCTTCATCCAGAGCAAAAGAGAGTGAAGAAAATCAAAGACATGTGGAAACAATTAGTCCAAAGGACTAATGGACCACAGGAACCTGAGCCTAAATGACCCTGAGACCAGAAGAACTAGATAGTGTCCAGCTACCAATGTCAACCACCGGAAGGGATCAAATTGGAGATCTTATGTGGAGCAAAATTGTAAAAAGGCTAGAAATATTGTTCAGACAGAGCCTGTTGAAACCACTAGATTATGGCCCCAAGTCATCCTTCGGGCCTGCAATTAGACTCACTCCCATGGCTCAACTCTCAACAAACAATAGACAGGCCTATGAGATGAATAACTACACCAGGGAGATATACTCCTTAGAACAGTCAATCATTGGAGATTAGAAGGGTAACATTTGCACAGAGAAAACACTAGGCAGGCAGGAATGTATATTTGACAAGGACACAGAGAAGTGGTAACCACAAAGAGGAGATGAGAGAAGAGTTGTTACACTGTGGGGATTGTAATCAGTGTCTTGAAACAAAATGTATATGAACTGTTGAATGTAAAATCAATCTGCTTTGTAAAATTACACCCAAATGACAATAAAAAGTTAAAAAATAAAACGAGCTCTATCTAACTAAACCCACAAAGCTTCACAATAATGACTTGGACTCTGATTGAAGTGTAGTGTTAGGTTCAGTGAATAGAAGTCTCTACCTATTTTATACATGAGAATTTAACTAGCAATATCCCTAGCACTGGTTAGAAAAATCTTATACTGTATCTGTGAGATAGTATCAATAGGGTAAGAGAGATAACCTTTAGCAAGCACATGGTCTTAGAAAACACACCTATTTCTTTGTTATTGATAGTATGATTAATTGATCTCTAGGATCTGATTGAAAACATTGGAATATACATCATTGCATATGAGCAGTCCCAGAAGCATCACTGCTAGTAATTCAAAGCCTATTTCAATTGCCCCTGGCATGCATTTCTGGATTACTGTCACATCTGGGTTCACAGGAAACATCAGAAGCTATTTGTTTATATGTTCACATTTCATCCTTCATTTTACTTCATATTCAACTTGACACTGACTACACATATCAATACACACATCAGAGTAGGTTTACATTTCTTTGTCAGACATTTGAGAACAAGATGTTGGTTGACTTGCAAGTGAAAGAAAATTAATGTCATGAAGAGATATTTTTGCTACCAAAAGAAACAAACCTAATTACTTATTCCTAGTGCCCACTACCTGAATCGCTCATCAAAGCAGACATATTCTCTATCAGCAACTTAATTGCTGGCATAGTCTATATTTCTTAGGTCCACATTTATTTGTCCCTTCATTCAATCATTCAACACGTGTTTATTAAGCACCTACTATATGGAAGGTTGGGCAATCCTACTTCCGTAGTGATACTGCCTCGGAAACCCAAGGAGGGGTTGCTATGAGTCGGGGCTGACTCGACGGCAAACAACAGCAACAACATATGAAAGACACTGTTTCACATGCAGGGCTTTTAAGGAAATTATGGCCTGGGGAAAAATGACTAGTACATAAATAACTGCAGTATCAAATAAGAAAAGATCATCACAGCAATAAAATGAAGTGACATAACTGGTCACAAAGAGACTATTTAGAAATTGACCAAACTCTGAAAGTTGTCAAAAAATTAGACTACAGACTATATATATATATATATATATATATATATATATATATATATATATATATACACACACACACACACATACATACATATATATAGTGGAAATGTTTAAGTTAATATTATGGGTATTACTTACTAGATAGGGTGTTACTTACTAGATAGGGTATT
>NW_006921599.1:1543982-1554861 GCF_000298275.1 Orycteropus afer afer
AAGCACAGTCCCAATATTACCCAACCACATGTCAGGGCACTAATTCAAGTCCATTAAGAGTCCCAGGATTGGCAGACAACATGGCAGGCTCCTGAACAATGACTAGACTACACACAGGATTCAAGCATGCCAAAAGCTAGAGACCTCCCTCAAAGTTGCTTCTTATCTACTGGAAGCAGACCATATCCTTAAAGCAGCTAGTCCGCTGCTCCAGTAGATTCCACCATTAATTAATCACCAATGTCACCATGGGGAATAACTATATCCAGCTGCCCAGTCACTTAAAACCACCCCCCTCCCCCAGTTGACGCATAACCTTAACTACCACAGCAGGGCTTTACATATTTAAAGAAAAAAAAAAATTCCCAAACCAATTACTGTCATGTCAATTCCACCTTTGGACAAATCCCTATGTGTCAGGCTAGAACTGTCCTTGATAGCGTCTTTCAATGACTGATTTTTCAGAAGTAGGTCACCAGACGTTTCTTCTGAGGCTGTTGTGGGTGTTGTTGGTGTTGTTGTTATATGCCATCGATTCAGACTCGACTCATAGCGACCCCTTCTTGGGTTTCCAAGGCAGTATCACTAGGGAAGTAGATTGCCCCATCTTCCTTCTGAGGAGTGGCTGGTGGGTTTGAACCGTCAGCCTTCTGGTTAGCAGTCATGTGCCTTAGCCACTATGCTACCAGAGCTCTCCAAACCGCCAATGTTCTGGTTAGCAGTCGAGTGCTTTAACTTTTTACACCACCAGAAACATCTCATTTAATCCTTGGGAAAGTGGTTTAACCTCTCTCAAACTCCATTTCCCCCAAAGATGACATACTTTAATTAATTTCTTGAGAAGAAAAAGAAAAAACACACAACCATATCATTCTGTAGTCTGTAACTTATTTAGGAGCTACAGTGTACTCTATGATAGTACCAACCAAAATGTTAGTGCTTGAGAGCTAACAAAGTATTGACTTGGGGGGGGGGAGGGGCGGGAATGCTGTTGCCCTATACTTTCAGCTGTAAAGCAATATATGAATTCTTAAAAATCACCATGCTGTGCAAAATTGTGCATAAACCACATAGCTTACAGGGAAAATGAAGTTTGAGAGAAAACAATCATAAACTTTATCAATACCCATTAAAAAAGAAAGATAAGAACCTAATAAAAACACTAGTATAGTTCTATGCATATACAATATGTAAATACTACAATGAATATGGCACTTCACCTCAAAAAAGACTAGCAGTTTGCTTGCTGAAGTAGGTTTACAAGGGTTGCTTCTTGTGAGTATTGTGACTTATGGAAGGAGGGTTATCTGAAATTAGAAAGTTGTAACACTAGATGTGGATAGGTGTGGTTCCTTATTCTCAGTTCAGCAATGGTGTGAACATCACAATGAAGTGATCATCAGCCTTAAATCCTGGGACACATTTTTCTGTTTTTGAGATGCAGGTCCTTCAGGATACTCATTTAAAATAGATACCTGTTTCATAAAAATGGAGAACTCCAATGTATAGCTTCCTTCTCCAATTAACTTCTTCAGTGCTGGAAAACATAAAGTGGCTTTCTCATCTGCATTCATGGCTTTGCCTCACAGTTGAAGGCTTTGGAAACTGTGGTATTGTTTGAAACCACTAAACCAGCCTTTAAAGGAACCACTTCTACAGTGTGTGGTGATTTCTGATTAAGGTCTTCCAGTACAGATGATTCATTTTGCATGCATACTGCTTGACATTTTGAACCAGACAATTAGACTTGCATGACATGCTGAATTTTTTTTTTTTTTATGTAAAAAATTTCACAAGTGAAGAAGAATAGGGAAAGGCAACTTTGTAGAATAATGTACACTGTGAGCTGAAGTAGGTGGCATCAAAGAAAGAAAATGATAGCAGATATCTTGCTTTGATTTGAGGATTTTCTTACCCACAAAACCAAATATTCACTTTAAAGTGATTCCTGACCAAAATTAACCTGCCAGAAGCTCTTCTTTCACTCAAAGTTGCAAATCCTTTCTTTCCTGTTTGAAGCCAGGCTTACTAAATTTAAATATCAAAAGACAAGGCTAGGTAGAGGGCAAGATACCATCTTGTAACCTAATAACTGTTGCTCTCAGTAAATGGGGGAAGGCAGGGTTCAATTAATCACGTTAAGATTAGTCAATAGTTGTTTTTCTGTATTTCTCTCCAGTCTTCTTTATAAGGCTCATTGTAAGAAAGATAAGAACCTAATAAAAACACTAGTATAGTTCTATATATGTAAAATATGTAAATACTACAATAAATATGGCACTTCACCTCAAAAAAGACTAGCAGTTTGCTTGCTGAAGTAGGCTTGGAAGGGTTGCTTCCTGTCATTTGCTTTTTCTAGAATTAAAATGGCTTCCCTATATACATATAGAATAACTACTCAGAAAAAAAAAATCTTATGTTCAAATTTCACTGAGTTTTGATTATTTTCAACCCTGGTAAATATTTGAGGTGTAGGCATGTGTGTGCTTTTTACCTTCCAATGCTGTTTGGTTTAGCTGGGTGTAATTTTCTTTATTTATTGGAAATTGCATGTGGAAGAAATAATGCATATGCAAACTCAAAATTCACATTTTGATCAAATTATTTTCTAAATTTATTATTCACATTAGAACACATTCATATTCTCAAAAAAGTATTATAGTGAACAGACTACTTTTGATGGCAAATATGAAAGCTTTGATGTTCCAGTCACTATACATCATTGAAGAATATTGAACTTCTCCCTTAATGTCTCATCAGCGGGACTGAATACATGTAGGAAATCACTTCTATTAGATGAGAATAACCAATCATGAGTTTAATGCAACTAGTCATACAATGAGTGAGAATTCAAGGACTTGGACCTAGGTTTTCGTAATCAGGAGCCTTGACTTGGATGTTTATTGAGGCTTTTAAAATGCTACCTGAGATCTCTGCTGATAATGCTCTGTGATTCAGAGTCATTTCCATGAAAACTGAAGCTTTCAGCAAAACTCCTCCCTTCTCTTCTTTTCATTATCCTGTTAGAGAATATGGTGCATGTCTCCTTCCAAAACTTCATTCAATGAAATAATTTCCTCTTTGATTACCTTTGTGTAAGATCTTTATTGGAATAGTTTTAGCTATACTTATTATGAATATATTAATAGAATGTAAAAGAAGAAGAAGATGTTCAGAAACAACCATAGGAAGTATTTAAAATGAGAAGAAGAAGAAAAATCTGTTTGGGTAATTTAGGCTCTCTGAAGAAAACCCTGGGATTATTTTTGATCCCCCTCTTGCTCTTACTCTATTTTCAGTCCACCGGGAAATCCTATTTTCTCTAGCTTCAAAATACATCTAGAATCCCACAGCTACTCACTACCTCCACTGCTAATACCCTTGTCTGAGTTAAATCATCTTCTGCCTTGAATAATAGATGTGAAACTGGTCTTTCTGCTTCTCCTTTGATCCCTCTTTCCAGGCTACTCTCAAACTAACAGCCATAGTTGTCCTTTTAAACTAAGCAATGGTTCCCCATTTTGTTCAGGATAAAAGA
The DNA here is from genome assembly GCF_000298275.1 of Orycteropus afer afer. Classification (NCBI taxonomy): domain Eukaryota; kingdom Metazoa; phylum Chordata; class Mammalia; order Tubulidentata; family Orycteropodidae; genus Orycteropus; species Orycteropus afer. Next base: position 1,547,521 of record NW_006921599.1, read on the forward strand.
CAAAATCTTTACAATGTTCTACCAGGCCCAAGAGGAACACTGAGGGTATAGTGGTTAAAGCATTTGGCTGGTGACCAGAAAGGTTGGCAGTTAGAACACACCAGCCAATCCATGGAAGAAAGGTGAGACAGTCTGCTTCTGTAAAGACTTATAGCCTTGGAAACCCAATGGTCAGTTCTAAGCTGTCCTAAAGGGTCACTATGAGTCAGAATCGACTTGATGGCAATGGGTTTGGTTTCTGGTTTTTGTTGTTGTTGTTGTTGTTGTTTCCAGGCCCTGTATGATCAGGCCTCTGACTTTATCTCCTAGCCTCCCTTTCTCTTCCCATCCAACCAAAATAACCTCCTTGAAGATTTTACAACAGCCAGGCATATTCCAGGGAGCTCTGGTAGCACAGTGGCTAAGGCACTTGACTGCTAACCAGAAGGCTGGTGGTTCAAATCTACCAGCCACTCTTCGGAAGGAAGGTGGGGCAATCTACTTCCATAGTGATACTGCCTAGGAAACCCAAGGAGGGGTCACTATGAGTCCAAATCGACAGCATATACCAATAACAACAACAGGCATGTTCCACCTCTTCCTCAGGATTTTGTCCTCATCCCATCAAGTTCTTGTACAAATATTACAATTTCAATGAGACCCACACTGATCAATCTATTTAAAAATTGCCAGCTGTTCCTCCACCCACCCTACCCAAACACTAGTAAACCCTTAAAAGGCTCCATTTTCCCCATAGCAGTTTATCTCCTTCAGATAATTACTTTTTTTTTTTTGAACAATGATTATTGCCTATCATCTGTCTCCTCAAGAGACATATCATATACCCCAATTAGTATGTGAGCTCCATAAGGACACAAATCGTTACTATTTCACTACAGTTTTGTGAATATCAAGCTGTGCCTGGCACATAGAAAGTTTCACAAAAATAATTACCGAATGAATGAAGGATCTTCAAGTTAATGGAAGTTAATATAAGGGAGAAGTTGACTGGGTTTTCTCCACTAGAGAGAAAACAAGAATTGAAGAGAATGTATAAAAAATAAAATAACAAAAGAAGGAAACAGTCTTGTAAGAGCAAAAAGAAAATAAAACTATTAAAATAAGCTACCTGGTGTTAGCTCCTTTTGACTGTTTGGATTACTTTTTTTGGTGAAATAATATGGCTTCATTGGTTAGAAACTAGTTGGAAATAAAACAAGGAGTACTTAAGAGTACTATATTTTCAGCTAAAGAATACTTGAAAATAATTTGTTCCAATAAACTAAATAAAGAGTTCAAATGTATTGAAATGTATTTAAAATAATATTTCCTACAGCAAAAAAAGATAATTTAAAAAAAAAAAAAAACTTCTTTTGCTTTAGGGAAGTCTCTAACGAAGACTCCGAAAATAAACACAAATATTCTACATGCAAATCAAAAACTCTACAAACTCACTGCCGTTGAGTCTGTTCTGACTCATAGTGACAGCTTCTTGGTTTTCCGAGGTGGTATCTCCATGGAAGTAGATTGTCCAGTCTTCCTTTCAAGGAGTGGCTAGTGGGTTTGAACTGCCAGCCTTTTGGTTAGCAGTCAAATGCCTTAGGCACTATGCCACCAGAGCTCCTCTATGCAAATAGTCTAGCTATTTTCAAAGAACAGAAGCAAAAATAGTTTCATTGCAAGGGCCAATTTGTAGGTTATAAAAGGAGAAATTATATATAAACTATCACCAGTCCTTTCATGAATAGGCTTCATATGACAGAAAGATAAATTAAGACTATCAATTATCAAAACGCCATTGTGCACTTAAGTTTTATACGTAAGCAAATGAATTTTTTTTTTAAAAAATGAATTTTTATAATCATATATGGCTATTTTTTCAATGATATCAATGTGGAAATTCAGATTTAGGAAAGTATAGAATTATAAACAGGCAATCTGAATAATTCTACTAAACCAGTAAGATTTCCTCTATAATAAAAGACAGAGGCTCTCAGGGCTCAATGGTTAAGGTATTCAGCTGTTAACCAAAAGTTTCATGGTTTGAATCCACCAGCTGCTCTGCAGGAGAAAGATGAGGTATAAAAACATAAGCTCTATTGTTTTAACATTTATTTGAAGAGATATTTCTCTATATAGAGAAATAATGCAAGGACTATTTCAAACATATTTTTCACAATCTTTTATTTTAAATATTTAAAGCTAGAGGATAGGTGATATAATAACCATATTTCCTTCAATTATATTAAAAAATTATTAATATTTTGCCATAGTTTTCATTATCTCTTTCTATACATACACATGTATGTATTTTCCATATAGATTTTTTCACCATATTTTGAGCCTTAATATATTCCCCCCCAAAAAAAATTCCCCAAAGTAACAATCTCCTCTTCTCTCATATACCAAATACCTACCTACCCATTCACAAATACCTGTGTCTATGTACTAATGTCACAAACAACTAAGACATTTCTTTGCAGTCAAAGAGCTTGTGGTCTATTGGGTGAAGGAAAACACATAAAGAAGTGAGATAAAACTTAACACGGTAACAGGTTCTATGATAGATTCATGTATTGAAAACATCCGGAGATGTGAGGTGTAATTAATAGGTCAATTCAACCCAGGGGAAATAGGGAGGAGAATTTCAGGAAAGAGACTAAGGAAGCCCAATATAATGTCAACTGATTGGCTTTGCATATTCAGCTTAGCAATGCACATCTTCTAATGAAACAAGTGAGACTGATAATATTATTTGTCACTCTCTGTCATTTTGCTGGCTTTTGATGGCCCTTCCACCTCACTGCTGGATATACTAATGTTGCCTGCATATAACTTCAATACTTTTCTGTTTTCTGAGTCATAGTAAGTCAAGGAAAGACAGGAAATGCAGTAAGAAATTTGACAGCACTGCTCCAAATTAAATTCCAGATCAGTGATTCTCAAAGTTGGCTGCACACTGAAATCACATTTCTTGTTGCTGTTGTCAGTTGCCCATGAGTCAATTCGGACACATGGAGACCCCATGTATGCAGAGTAAAAGTGCTCCATAGGGTTTTTCAAGGTTGTGACCTTTCAGGAGAAGATCATCAGGCCTATGTTCCAAGCCACCTCTGAATGAGTTTGAACTGAAAAGCTTTCAGCTAGTAATCAAGCACTTGACTCTTTATATCACCAAGGGACCACAGAACCACCTCAGGAGCTTTAAAAATACTAATATTAGTTTATACTCCCAGAGATGATGATTTAATGGGTCCAATGTGAGACTCCCAAAGAAATTGTAATAAGAAGCAAAGACCAATCATCAATGATGTGCTCGATGATTCTCAATCTTTAAAATGAATACAAATTATATGAGGATCTTATTGAAAAGGAAGCTTCTAGCTCTGGGGTGGGGCCCATGATTCTACATTTCTAACAAGAATGCTGGTGATAGCTGAACTGCTGGTCTGAGGACCCAACTATAAGTATTAAGATTCTATATCATGGTATCAATCACAACTGCTGTTTTCCAAGTTGTAACATAGTCAATCAGACCTAGGGCCTAGCTAATGAGCCCATTATGCCTGTATGACCACCAAATTGCAAATCCTTCCTCCTCTACAACTTACCTACTCTAGTGGTACTTGCAGTGTGCTGTTTGGACCAGTACCATCAGTGTTGTTGTTAGTTGCAGTGGAGTTGATTTAGACTCATGGCAACCCATTTATGTCAGACAAGAAATGTACTCCATAAGGTTTTCAATGGCTGTGACTTTTTGGAAGCAGATCAAGGCCTATCTTCTTAGTGCTTTGAGGTGGATCCAAACCATCATCCTTCTGGATAGTAGTAGAATGCTTAACCACTCCCGCCATGCAGGGACTCCACAGAATCAGTATCAACTGGAAACTAATTAGAAACCAGATTATCAGGTTTTCCCCCAGCCTTAATAAATCAGAACCTCTGGGAGTAGGGTCCAGCACTTTCTTTTAACAAGCACTCCAGGGAATGCTGATGAGTGATCAAATTTGAAAACCACTGATGTTGTTGGCATATTTGGGGATCTTCCTTGATCCCCATTTCATACTTCTGATCAACTGCTTTAAATCAGTGGTTCTGTCTGATTGCACATGAGAAGCACTCGTGAAGCCTTTGTAAGGCATCTATGCCACTTCCTTATCTACTAACTGAGAATCTCTACCTTTGTCAGTTATGGGTATAGTATCTTAAAAGCTACCCAGGTGATTCTAACATATAATTATGATTGAGGATTTTTGTTTTGAGTAGTCCCCCTCGTGGTCTCTTGAATATGGACTCTTTACCTTTCACCAATCTCACTATTCATGAACGAAAGTCCCAGAGAATCAGCTACCTCCCTCATGCAATATTGTTGGCTGCCTTCTGAATTCCCCTCTGTGGTGCTTGCAGTGACTATTACAGGATATGAATCAGGAATGCTCAGAAACCTTTCTGCCTTGCTAGCTTGATGTAAGATTGGTATTCCAAATCTAGTGCAGTTTTTACATAAAGTCCTCTTGGCTGATTTTATGAGGGCAACATTCCATTGATTTCACTGTGTATCTTCCATGAAGACTTTCCTGCAGTAGTGACACTTCTTCCTAATGTATCCATTGAGCCATCTTCTTCCATCTGTCATTACACTACATAGCTTCATCTCCCTTAATTATTTAAAAACTGTAAACAATTTGAGCAAAGCTAAATGTCTTATTTATGTTTACTTGGCTAAAACACCATATCTAGAACATAAATCCAAAACTATACCCACTCCCATCAAGTCAGTTCTGACTCATAGCAAGCTGTTTAAGACAAAATAAAATTGTCCCATAGGGTTTCCAAGGCTGTAAACCTTTTTGGAACCAGATATTGCCACATCTTTCTGCTGCAGAGCTGCTGGTGTGTTTGAACCACTAACCTTTTGGTTAGAAGCCAAATGCATTGTACCAAAAAGAATTAGTCAATGTTCACGTATGAACAATTAGTCAATGTTCATACATGAACATTGACTAATTCTATGCCATCAGACTACTATGCCATCAGAGCACCTTATCTAGAACAAAAATGGACATTTAAAAGGAAAAAAAAAGCTTGTGAAATTGAGGATTAATATTAATATTCCAGTACTGACAGTCTGCACAATCTTCATCAAATTGTTTCCCTTCAGACTCTATATCTTGATCTCCTCACTGACTTAAGTTGTCGTCTACCAATGTTTCTCCACCACAATTCCCTTGGTTCCAGAGTGTGAGCTCAATTTTGGTCCAATCTCCTTTTCTGAGTTCTCCTTGCAGACTCAAAATATCTTTCATGCTTCTTGTCACGTGGTTTACTTAGAAATAAATTCCCATGTTAAGAGACTAATTCTATAGGTCTGTCTATATTCTGCCCACCACTCATCTGTCAGTTTGTCATACTGTGGTGGCTTGAATGTTGCTGTGAGGTTGAAGGCTATGTCACCAATATTTCAAATGCTAGCAAGGTCACCCATGGTGGTCAGGTTTCAGCACAACTTCCAGGAAAAGACAGATATGGAAGATGGAAGGGGCCATCCATTGCTCAAAGTATTGTCCAATATGAATAACAGTGAAACTCTGTCTGATATATTACTGGAAAACATTATGAATAGTAATGAAACATTGTCTGATATAGTGCTGGAAGATGAGCCCCCCCAGGAGAAGAACTGCCTCTTCAGAATAGAGTCAACCTTAATGACATAGTTGGAGTAAAGTTTTGGGGACTTTCAATTGATGATGTGGCATGACTCAAAATGGGAGGAAATAGCTGCAAACATACATTAATAATCAGAACATGGAAAGCATGAAGTATGAACCTAGGAAAATTGGAAGCTGTCAAAAATGAAATGGAGCACATAAAGATCGATATTCTAGGCATTAGTGAAGTGAAATGGACTGGTTTTATCCATTTTGAATCAGACAACCATATGATCTACTATGCCAGGAATGACAAATTAAAGAGGAATAGTGAGTCGGGGCCGACTCGACAGCACATAACAACAACAACAACAAAGTGTGGCATTCATTGTCACAAGGAATGTTTCAAGATCTATCCTGAAGTACAGTGCTGTCAGTGATAGAATAATACCCATACATCTACAAGGAAGACCAGGAGCTCTGGTGGCATAGTGCCTACGGCATTTAACTGCTAACCAGAAGGCTGGCAGTTCAAACCCATGAGCCACTCCTCAGAAGGAAGGTTGGGAAATCTACTTCCATAATGATACTGCCTTGGAAACTCAAGGAGGGGTCACTACGAGTTGGATCCGACACCACAGCACTGCATTGTGTTTTTGTTAAAGAAGATCAGTTAATACTACTGTTATTCAAATTTACACACAAATCATCAAAGCCAAAGACAAGGAAATTGATGATTTTTACTAACTTCCACAGTCTGAAATTAACCAAACATGCAATCAATATGTATTGATTGTTACTGGTGATTGAAATGGGAAAGTTGGAAACATAGATGAATCATGAGTAGCTGCAAAATATGGCCTTGGTGGTAGAAATGATGCCAGAGATTACATGATAGAATTTTGCAAGACCAACCACTTATTCATTGCAAAGACCTTTTTTTCAAGAAATGTAAAGAGTGCTATAAAAGTGGACCTCACCAGATGGAATATACAGGAATCAGATCCACTATATCTGTACCAAGACATGGAGAAGCTCAATATCTTCAGCCAAAACAAGGTCAGAAGCTGACTGCGGAATAGACCATCAATTGCTCATATGCAAGTTCAAGCTCAATGTGAAGACAATTAAAACAAGTCCATGAGACCCAAATATGATTTTGGTTGTATCCTACCTGAAGTTAAAGGCCATCTGGAGAATAGATTAGAGTCACTGAACACCAAAGACAAAAAACCACAGAAATTGTGGGATGACATCAAGGACATCATACATGAAGAAATTAAAAGGTCATTAAAAAGACAGGAAAGGAAGAAAAGACCAAAATGGATGTCAGAAGAAACTCTGTAACTTGCTGTTGAATGGAGAATAACTATAGCAAATGGAAGAAACGACAAGATAAAAGAGCTGAAGAAAAGATTTCAAAGAGCAGCTCCAGAAGACAAAGTCAATTATGATAACAAAATGTGCAAAGACCTGGAGTTAGAAAACCAAAAGGGAAGAACTCCGTAAGAATTTCTCAAGCTGAAACAACTGAAGAAAAAATTCAAGCCTTGAATTGCAATCTCGAAAGATTCTTTGGGCAAAATTTTGAATGATGCAGGAGACATCAAAAGAAGAAGGAAGGAATACACAGTCATTGTACCAAAAAGAATTAGTCAATGTTCATCTATTTCAGAAGGTGGCATATGATCAAGAACCAATGGTACTGAAGGAA
>NW_006921599.1:1561910-1564317 GCF_000298275.1 Orycteropus afer afer
GCTGTTTCTCTTCAATTTGACTGGTACCACATCAGCAAATGGAGGTCTAGAAAGCTTTACCTTATCCATAGGAGTAAGGCTGGGTTTACTGAGATGATGCAGCTCTTTCCCAGACCTATTCTGAGAGCTTTCTAACCTAACAGGAGTATTCATAAAGTTGTGCGGTAATGTATCAAACAGTGTTTCTTTGCTACTCATAAGGTTTTCCCTGGCCAGTTCTTTGAGAAGTGGATGGTCTCCTCCTTCTTCCTAGTCTGTCTCAGTCTGTAAGCTGGGCTGATATCTGTGCACTATGTGCATCCTGCTGGGTTAGAAACACCAGTGGGTGTATCAGCTTCAAAACTCACATCAACACGTCACCACCACGGTAGGACAAACCAACAGACAACTTTGCCTCCCTGTTGGAAACCTCTCCTACCACCCTTACCTGGGTCCCTTCATCTGACTCCTCCTCTGCCCAGATTCCTAGGCCCTTTAATCCCCTTCCTCCTTCTCTCTAGTCCTGCTTCTTTAGGTGTGCCTGATTTCCCTCTCCTCATCTGGATCCCTGTGGCTGACAGCTTCTCTGTCAGAGTTCCTGGCTTTTAATCCCCTTTTTCCTGCTTATAAGTATAAAAATACCTATAAGCAACCTATATTAGTTCTCTAGGACTACCATAACAAAACACCACAAATTGGGTGGTTTTACACAACAGAAACTTATTATCTCAAAGTTCTGGAGGCTAGAAGACTGCATTCAAGGTGTCAGAAGGGCCATGTTCTTCTGAAAAGCTATAGGGGAAGATTTTTTTTTTTTTTTGTCTCTTCCAGGTTCTAATAGCCCATGTATTCCTTTGTGTGTGAATAAATCATTACATGGTCATCATTCCCATGTGTATTTCTTCACCTCTTTTATAGGACACCAGTGGTGTAGTAAGGAGCTCCAGTAGCACAGTGCCTAAGGTATCTGACTGCTATCCAGAAAGTTGGCAGTTCAAACCCACCAGGTACTCCATGGAAGCAAGACTGGACAACCTACTTCCATAGTTACTGCCTCAGAAACCCAGTAGGGTCACTATGAGTCTGAATCGACTTGACAGCAATGGGTCTGGTTTTTCTGGTGGTGCAAAAGTTAAAACATTCAACTGCTAATCAGAAGATCAGTGGGTCAAACCCACCAGATTCTCTGCAAGAGAAAGATGAGGCAGTCTGTGTTCATAATGATTTACAGCCTTGGAAATCATATGGGGAAGTTGCACTAAGTCTTATAGAACTACTGTGAGTCAAAATTGACTAGAAGGAAGTGGTTTTTTTTTTTTCAGAGTAGATTAGGGCTCACCCCACTTCAGTATAACCTCATGTTTAGTGATAACATCTTCAAAGACTTTATTTGTAAATAAAGTCACATTCACAGGGACCAGAGGTTAAGACTTTTACATATTTTGCAGGAAGAAATACAAAATTTAATCCATAACACAACCTTTAAGAAAAGACACCTGAACATAGCCAGCACCATTGGATTTAGTGCTGATTGTCAACCTGGTTTTCTTTGTACTGATCCTGAAAGTAGTGCTGATGAAGAAATGGGCCTATGGGAAAGCATATCACCACAACTCCTGTGTTTTGAATTTTATTTTCATGGAGACTTCTGTCTAAGAGAGGGTACTGGACCTACTTTCCAGAAACAAGTGCTTGCATTTTCTTATGCTTATTATTTGGGAAAGGAGCAGAAAATAACCACAATAAAATTAGAAAAGCCCAGTGTAAATTTTGAAAGCTGGATGGTTTTTTGCTGGGTATGCTTCATTTTGAAAGCTCATTGTTTTTGCTCCAAAATTAGGAAAATATGTATTATTTTATGAAATAACCATAATTAATGCTTATAAGACATCTTTCCAGCCATTTCAAAGGCTTGACAAGTTTAACTAAACTTCCTAAAAAATAATTCTGTCAACCAAAGGGCAGTGCAATAGAAGAGAGGGACAAAATGTGCATAAAATGTTCCATTAAATATGTACAATTGGCTAGATCCTTAATCCCCCATCCCACAGCACCAGGCACACCCTTTAAACAGAGCAGACAATAGGAACAACATGGTGGGGCTTCGTTCAGGCAACACATCTGTTCACTTAACTGGATTGTGTTTTATATTTGGGCATAACAAGTTTTGATTGTCTTTATATAGAGTGACAGCAGTGTAATGAATGTTCTTTGAACTCAGAATTGTATAAATACGTAGACAGGTTGATTTGAGAAGAGAAAACAAAGCATGTGAAAACTGGCAAAATACCAATTTAAGAATTTAAATTACAGATACTCTTCTTTAAGAAAAATAAAAAAATAAATAAAAAGGCAAGAAACTCCATTGGCAGACCACCAACGAAGGACCATTAAGATCTAAACCACATGAAAAAAAAAAAAAAAAAAA